>NW_015632405.1:684719-695910 GCF_001515625.1 Sinocyclocheilus rhinocerous
AAAACTAAAATTATACATATTAAATAAAACATTTTAAAATTATTATTATTAAAATAAACAATAATAAATTGAATCAAAAATCAAAAACTGCTTCATCCTCTTTTGTAACACATTTCAGTATTGACTCTGCATTAAATGAAGCAGAAGGTCACTGAAGAATTACTAAGTGCACTTCTAAATAAACAGTTATTAGTGGGAAAAAAACATAAGTAATTTAAGAGCAGTCAGTGTAACAAAACATAGTTTTAACAACAACAACAACAAACTCCTATGGCTATGATTTTATTAATACAGTTGTCTGATTGATTTTATAACCTCAAACATTCAGAAATCACATAAAAGAAAATTAAGCTGTTTTACTACGATAAAACCATGTTAATTTTTGTAAGGGTTGTGATGTCCATAGGGCCTATGTGTTTGTTGAATAAATTATAGAGGCTGTAGCAATTCTATCACAAAAAGGTGGCCATAAATTAAAGATTAAGTGGATATTTGAATTAAATGTTTGGTCAATATTAAACAAGGATTTGATTGCCCTGTAAGTGTAACAACAGCAATTACCAGGCCTTTGGCACCCTTTGCAGGCATTTGTAAAGAAGATTATTAATTAATTACAAATGATGATTAATTTGTGGTTACAAGAACCATGTTTTTTTTGTTTTATTCGTAGTAAAACTACTATTCGTAGTTAATTTTCATAAGGGAACTTGGAGAGAGTATTAAGGCAGATGCTTTGGTGGTGGTGAAATTATTACCAACATTAAAACACGTTATTAACGTCAACAGACAAAAAAAGTTTCACAGGATTATGAACATACATGAACATGATACACGGGCTTCATCTTGGGCTTTTTAACTTTTTTTTTTCTTGGCACCGGACTGCTGATGTCTTTTTCCGGGCATAGTTGTCCATCAATTATGATAATTTGCAGGCAGCTGCAAACATGAGGTGAGGGCAGGTGCGGGAACGGCACGTCACTTGTGCTTAGCCTACTGACTACTGCGTTCACTGTAAAATGCATTTTTTTAAATTGTATATATATATATATATATATATATATATATGTTAATGTTTATATTTATATTTTTATTCATGTATATGTATATGTTCATATTAATATAGAACGAAAGTGTTTTGTTTTTTTTGAGCAACTGGGATGGTGCCCCCCCTGGGAGTTGGTGCCCTACACAAACTGCGTACTCTGCATATAGGGAGCGGCGGTACTGGCCATAGGTTCTAACTCAGTCTGATATAATCACATCATTACACACATGGCACAGCCGATTGGTTTATTTCACATTAGCAGCCAATGAGCTGCTGCTCAACATTCAAATACCTGGCTAGTGCTTGCTGTAGCAGTTGCAGCACACTTCAGAAACCCTCCCCAGCTTCCCCAGCTCCACCTGTATAGTAGGGATGTGCATCTTCATAACTGAGCCCGATGCGGTACACATCTCAATGCATAGCCAACGATATGATACATTAACAATACATATGAAGCAGCTACCGGTGTGATGCGATACGATTCACCCCGATTACGATGCAGTGAAATCCGATTTCGATTCGATTCAACACAATGCGATTCAATGCAATACGATGCAATGGGAAAAAAAATAGATAATGCTATGCAATTCAATATGGTACAGATAGTTTGCTTTGGTTCAGACAGACAGCCATGTTAATCTATATTCGCAAACATGAGGTGAGGGCAGGTGCGGGAACGGCACGTCACTTGTGCTTAGCCTACTGACTACTGCGTTCACTGTAAAATGCATTTTTTTAAATTGTATATATATATATATATATATATATATATATATATATACTGATTCAATGCAATACGATGCAATGGGAAAAAAAATAGATAATGCTATGCAATTCAATATGGTACAGATAGTTTGCTTTGGTTCAGACAGACAGCCATGTTAATCTATATTCTATGCAACATGTCACGGTCTCTGTAGTGTTGTGACAGCCTACGTCATATTCACGTAGCAGCAGTGGTGATTGAATGTGCTTGAGAAACAGTTTAGAGAGGATAAATCAATCTACATATAAAATATTGGTCACAAAGTATTGGTCACTTTCTAAATAATAAATGTATAGTGCGTCTTCTAATAATTATATATAAATAAATCTTTTTTTTTTTTTTTTTACGGATGCAAATATGTTAGAAACAATGCATCGCAATACAAATGCCAACTTGTATCCGATGCACACTTTCTTAAATCGATGCATCGCATTGTTAACTTTTATGCCGATGCAACCGATGCAAATCCGTGAATCTTACCATCCCTACTGTATAGATCAACTATGGGGTGATTTCATGTATGTTACAGTATATTAGGCCGCAAGTGAACAGTCAGTCCTTGAATTTAATGAGTTGGAAGCAGGAAAAATGGGTAAGCAAAATGATCTGAGTGACTTTGGCCAAATAATGATAGCTAGACAACTGGCATTATCAAACTGGCAAGTCTTTTGGGGTGTTCCTGGTATGCAGTGGTTATTAGTACCTATCAAAAGTGGTGCAAGGAAGGACAACTGGTGAACCAGTGTAATGAGTGCCCAAGAATCGCTGATGCACGTGCATCACAATTTACTGCGTATGGGATTGCATAGCCACAGACTGGTCAGAGTGCCCATGATGACCCCTGTCCACTTCCAAAAGTTCCTATAATGGGCAAGTAAGGCCAGGTGCATGTGTGTTACTGGAGATGGCAAGAGGATGTAGTATGGGAAGAAGGAACATCGGCGGAAGCAGTGTAATGCTCTGGGCAATGTTCTGCTGGGAAACCTTGGACCCGGGCATTCATGTCGATGTTACTTTGACAAGTAGCTCCTGACTAAAAATTGTTGCAGACCACGTACACCCCTTCATGGCAATGGTGTTCCCTGATAGCAGTGGCCTCTTTCAGCAGGATAATGCACCTGCAACTGTTCAAGGTGTTGATGTGGCTTCCAAATTCCCCAGATCTCAATCCAATTGTGCATCTATGGGATGCACTGGATGAACAAATCCGATCCATGGAGGCTCACCTTGCAAGGTGCAAGACTTAAAGGATCTGCTGCTAATATCTTGGTGCCAGATACTACAGGACACGTTCAGAGGTCTTGTTGATGCATCAGAGCTGTTTTGGCAGCACAAGGGGAACCTACACAATATTGGGCAGGTGGTTTTAATGTCGTGGCTGATCAGTTAAAGTGAACATAACAGCATCGGCAAAATAACCACCCATGTACTGTACTTACAAACATGCAAGACAATTCCCCTGAAAAATGTTCTTCAGTATGAATTTTAATATATTTGATATTTGAGTAAAGTAAAAAAAAAAACTGATAATGGCAAATGCACATCCCTTCATGATATGCAAATTTTAAAATGATCAAGTTTTAAAATGTAAGTCACAGCATACTGGTTTAATGACAATTATAGAATACTGACAACAAATTATTATTATTGTGTGTGTTACTATGTGCAAGTGTTATCTTAACCCATATCTGGACTGGATCAAAAAACAGTCCATAGACTTTAACCTGTGATACACTGTAAAATTAACAGTAACTGTCTTACATCCGTTCATCTGGCCGTTTACAGTTTACTCTTGGAGAACGTCCCGCCCCTCCCAGCACCTAAGCTGAATTTTGTTGCTCCAGTGACTGCTTCAGCTACAACGACTGGCAGGCCATGGTCAAACTCATACTGCATGGCCTGGGTGAAGGAGGAGGAGTCAAAGACTGCATGGTAGGCGGAGTTATGGTCTGCACGGAGACAGAGCTGTGGAAATGCGCTGACCTGTTCGGCAAGTTCAAGAGCCACTTGAAGTGCTAGAACAAATGAACACAGACTGACAATTAGATGTGAAGATGCCAAAATGGGGCCATTCCTAGTTAAGTTTAACAGACCTCTGACAAAAGAAGGCAAACTATCAGCAAAAAACATTGGGCAGATGTGGCACTCCTAAACCATTTTTTTTTTCGTTGACCATAATGTGTGACCTCAAGTGACCTCCATATCATCACTCATTTCCTTCTGATATTAACTCGTTTTGTCCTTCTGTGTAACACATGGAAGCTCTGGCCTCTGTCCAGATCTCCTATGGAAAGTCCACTCGAGTGACTTCACTTTGGAACTGAAGTGCTTACTTTAACAGTATCTCTAAACAGCTTTGAGCTCATCTCATCTTACCTAGCTGTGACTGTGTGAACTGCTGCCACATTACATTAGTTTAATCTGCTAACATCCTCAAGGGAACTCCACTCCACCATCTACTGGTCAGATAACAGCCCATATACAGTACAGTTTTGAAAGATGCACTGACATTCTGTAGAAAAGGTAGACATAGTTAGAGGGAATCTCATTGTTCCAAAACTGTATGACTTCCTTTTATGAAAGCATATAGTATGGCAGAATACCACAAGATCACTCTAAAAACAATAATCCATACAACATTAATCTTTATTCCAAGGCTTCTGTAAAAATGATAAAATTATGTAGGCTATTAAATTATAAGAGAAAATTCTCTTAACTTCTCAAATTTTATTTGTGCTTTCGCATATTCAAACTTTCCACATTACAATTAGTCATGACTCATGTGACAAGCCAGAACACCATCAAGCATATTTTTCTAAGTAACTATTAATAATATTACTTCAACATAGGTAAAATGTAGTTGGTTTATGATGTTCAATTGCCATATCATGCTAAAGCAAGTTTTAAGGTGTAGTGTATGTGTGCCTTGGCCATCAGGCACCACTCTGTTTGCCAGTCCAAATGTTAAAGCCTCTTGCGCCTTTACCGGTCGGCCTGTGAGGATGAGATCTAGAGCTCGCGAGAGAACAATCAGCTGTGGCAATCTCACTGTACCCCCATCAATCAAAGGCACACCTGTGTGAGACAAACAGAAAGAGGCTTATAGACATAGAGGAGCTGAGGATTAACTGGTAGGAGGTGAGTTATGAACACAGATACCATCCTAAAGTTTGAGGTCAGATTTTCTTATTTGAAAGATAATAATAATTTGTTAGTCAAGGATGCATTAAATTTATAAAAAATAACAGTAAAGACATTTATTATGCCATGAAAGTTAGAATGCCCATGCCATTTCAATGTACAATTTGTCACTGACTTGTAAATTTGTCACAGTGCACAACAAATAAACTTGAAACTAAAAAGCTTACTTGATTTTTGAGTTACTTGATTCTTATGGATTACTGGACAAATGTGAAATCTAGGTATTAATTAAAATTTATCAATATGTGAAAATACTTATCAGTCAGAATATACTGTAGGAGTGCAACCCCAATAAAATTATTATTAATATTATTTATATGTACATAGACCATTGTATTACAGACAGACACACAAAGGGTCCTGAAAACATGTCTAATCACCAGCAATCCTTCTGCACTTAGAGCTCTCTTTATCTCTGCCAATTCAAACTAGCACCATTACTACCACATTCTATAAATGATATTTTCTCCTGTAGTGGGTTATGGAAATAATGCAGCTCTATTCATAGTGGCTTGAGAGGGTGAGAGATAATGAGTGGATACATCTGCTACCAATCATCTGTCCTCTCAGTCCAACACGCTACACATCTGGCAGCCTAAGCTGAGGTGGGAGGGAGTTCTTTCAGTGAGCACATCCTTCCATATTTCCTCTGCTCTTTTAGCCCACTACTCAAGTCTGTCATTCAGAAAGTCAGTCCTCCATCTCTATTAAACATCTGCAAGCATGCAGCTGACACACCAGATGTGAAGAGGCGCATCTGTTTCAGAAAATGAACCTATAAAGTCTTAAAAGCAGAGGCAGTGTAGAAATCATAAATGCAAGGAATGAAGGTACATACATGCTAATATTAATTAAATCATCAGAGCCGCCAAATCTAGGTTTGACCAACTGACCATCTGAAAGAATCCAAGGGATTTTTTGACATACAAGAAAATTTGCATTTAGGAATCAGTGTGACCAAACCCTCAAAGGTACTTTTGTACCTTTTCTAAGCTCATAGTGTCCATATTATACCTTGAGGAGTATATACGCTGCTGGTACAAACATGTGTTACTGCCCCAGAGATACATTTTTGCTACAAATTTGGTAGGTATGTTAACATGCACTCCTTTTCTGTCAATCCAAATCAATCCAATCCAATTTTAGATTCTCTAAGTTCTATGTACCCTAAAGCTAAGCATTTAAGCTATCATAACACTGGTATTTTTTAATTCGATTGAGAAAGTAGTCTGATTCAAGCGTTTACATTGCTAAAATTTTCCAATTAAACAGATTATTTATGACCTGAGAACTTATGAGAACTGCTTGTTCTATGTACATTGTACATAGACATTGTACACAGATGGATGGTTTGAGTTTAGTCAGACTGATGTAGGTGATTGCCAATTGGAATCTGTCTGACTGACTGAGCCATCAATATGATTATAAAGAGATTATTAGGTTGCACGTAAACTTAGCTATGCTGTGACTGTGAGTTAGATAAAGTAGTCCATACATCTCGTCAAATCAATCCACTACATTTATTCCCAGACCTTGACTATTGCGCAAAATCCTCTTGCTTTCACACACAGGAGACATTGAAGTGGTACAATGGCTTTACAGAAATCACTGAATGACTCCATGTCACTAGACCTGCATTAGCAGCTGGGTGATTTCAGTTCACCTCAGGTGTTTGACTGAATGAATGGATCTGTCTGTGTAAGCCTGAGCCTGTGGTTGAACTTTTATGTCTTCCTGTACGTGTTCATGCTGGTGATACTGGTATCCACAGAACATCAAAGTACCAACAAAGCCTACGACGCAAGTTTGCACACACAATGGTGTTGGGGTAATGCAGCGTTACACCACACTACCACACTAGAGCTCAGGAAAAAACCTTTAGACGCACACTTACATAAACGCAAAAACAGCTAAATTAGATGCTATAAGATGTGGTCTACATGTCTGTGAAATCAGAACCAACATGACCATGATACAAAACCTGTCACATATTAATTATAATTCCAAATCCCTAAGAGTTACACCTGAGATTTAGTTTGTTTTAGTTTAAGCTGTTCATTTACAATAAATGAATGCATTAAGGGAAGCCTTCCATTCTCAAGACAACTCAAATCATCAATGGATTTGATGAAATCTGCATCCCTGAGTCCAAGCATTATATGCCAAGGTAGGATCTGAAGGTTGAAAGAGAGTGTCTGTAAAATCTGAGAAAGGTCGAGTCATTTCAGTTGTTGGCAGCCACTCCGGTGGCTGAGGTGGATGAATGGAAATTGCATTCAGATCAACTGGCATTGACCACCTGGGCTGTTGGATTAGATACAACGTGTGCAGTTAGGGCCTCTTAAAAATGATAAACTCAGATTTCACAGATCTTCTGGTCTCTGATAAATGTACTGCATTTCATTTGAGCTGGGAACAAACTGTCCAAGTGAAACAGAATATTTGATGAGAAAACAATGACTGGGTCATGAAAAGTGGGCGCTCCATAGCAGAATGGAATCAGACCTGAATGTGAAGTTCCCGTCCAGACACTGTCAGAACCCACTTTTTCACTTGGATGTTGAGGCTGAAGGTCAGGTCAGGACGTTTTGATGTATCCCAATGGTAAAACTTTACCTGAAAAGCCCAAATAGCTATAGATGATGTCAGCCAAAAAGGAGAGTCGTTTTAATAAATGCGGCAAAAGTTATTACTTTTAATTTAAAGTTTATAAAGGCTTTTTTCTTTGGTATAACGCATTGATGAATTGTACACAATAAGACCAGGAAGGTGTTTTAAGAAAGTAAATAGGGCCAATGTGCTAAAGACTATGTAACTTTTTACTCAGTCAAACAATATTTCCCTTGGGTTTTACTGTGTAACTGCACTAGCTGAATCACTTAAATGGCTTGTTCACATTCTTTTCAGGGCTGTTTCGTTCAGTTTGGTGGCTCAATGTAGTATCTGAAGACAAAACAGGAAGGATTTGGCCACATCAGAGAGATTTCAGTCAGTTTTGGTGCATATTTTCCTTTTCCAGGGTTACCTCCCCCAACCTTTCTCATTTCTGTCTCTTCGTCTCTCACCACGAGGGATTCCCCTAGGCTGTTCCCATCTTGGTCTCCCATATACAGCCCTAAAATTCACTTGCCAAAATAAGATTAGGTAAAATAAAACCTACAAGCAGGATGTTAAAATAAACCCTTTCCACTGATGGTGGCCAAGACATCTATTATGTGAGATGAATGGTGTTTAAGGGCCTACTGTGCACTGTGGGTAAGTACAGGAGAGAGTGAGGAAAATTCAGAGGAAATAAGTGGGTAGTGTCAGAGCGCTTAGCCTTGTTCTGGGAGAAAAAGTCTCTAAATGATAGTTCCCATTTAAACTCAATCATAGCAGAATGGCCACAGGAACCGATGTGCGGCAAAAACAACACACAAAATTTGTTGACAAAACATTTTGGTAGGAATGGTTACATGTTAGATGCTCAAATCAGAAGAGTAATGTGACTATAGATATCATATCGTGTAAGCTATTGGATTTGTTCATGATTTCAGAAATAAACACAAGTTTCTGGAAAAAATGTGTGGCGTCTGCCTGTGCAAGTCGCTGCCACAATGTCAGTATGTTGCTAGAGGTTACTAAGCTGTACTGAGTATGTTTGAGCAAGTTGCTATGTGGTTTATAGAGTATTGTGGGTGGTTGCCAGGGATTTGCTACATATCTATGCTACATAACCAAGATGTCCTGAGTGGTGTATAGCACATTGCTGTGCGGTTACTGGGATGTTGTGGGTGGTTGCTACGTGGTTACTTAACTGTTCTGAGTGGTTTTTAAAATGTTTCTAAGCAGTTGCATGTTTCTATGCATTTGCTAAGCTGTTATAAATGTTTATATGGATGATAAGGTGTGATACTAGCTGACAAGCCAGACTCTGAGCTGTTAATGTTGATTATTTTCAGATTAATTACAGGAATTATTAAACAGAAATATGTAAGGTATAACTGACGACGGGCCAATTATTCCACTTACATCATAGTTACCACACATCAAGACATTGTTCAGATCTGCAGGCATGTGCAACGGGGGGTGCTTTGGGGGCTCAAACCCCTGCCCTTTTCCCCAAATTAACCAAAAGTGCCCCTCTCTCAACAGTTAGCAACAATAATATTGTGGTTAATAATATGAAATGCTTTTGATTTATAATTATGGTTCAAAATCAGTAACAATTGGCTCATAACTCTGAAAATACCTGTTTATTTTTACTTATAGTCTGAGACGTCATTGTCATTGCGTTGCTACAGGTTGTGTGTGTCTTAAAGGGGTCCTATTATGCTCTTTTACAAAGTCTTGATTTTGTTTTTTTCGGGTGTACTAGAACAGGCTCTCATACTAGGTTGTTCGAAAAACACATTATTTTTCACATATTTTACATTATTACAACACCTCTCTCCCCAGTCTGGCATGAACGACTTGAATAGTTCCTGTATCAAATGAAGGCCCGCCTTCTGAAATACGAAATGTGCTGTGATTGGTTAGCTGGGCCAGTGTGTGCTGTGATTGGTTTTGAAAAGTGATTTCTGTTAAATAAAATATCTCCTTTTGAAGTGGACTTTGAACTTTGTAACTTTGCAGATATTTTTTATGCTCAAACAGCAACATTACAGACTAACTAAAGTTGAAAAAGTGAAAAAGCATAATAGGACCCCTTTAAGGCTGGAATACAAGACTTTTGCCCAGATTTTACCCTGATTTACAGTCTGGAGAAGTTGACGCTAGTTGCCAAAAATCAGAGCCAGTCTATAGATTTGAGTTAACAGATTTCACCGAAAATTGCGTAGTGTATGACGTTCACAGAAAAATTTGAAAAATCGTGTAGTGTATTCCAGCCTTTAAACAAGCTCAAATGTCATTGGACAGTGTGAAGTGGAGTGGTATCTTCCCGGTCTTATTCATGAATCGTTTAAAAACTATGTAGCCACTGTCTGTTTAAAATGTATTTATTTTTATTTATTTTTAAAAGGCTAAAATGGAAGATGTAGCATTAATTGACCCTTCATAGGGAGCATGATTGACAGGCGATCTGACCAATCATAACGCCGAATCCGCCATTTTGTCCGACACACAAATCAGACAGGAAAGTAGACTAGATTAAAGGGGTGAAAATTTTGTGATTAATCACTTACCCCCAGGTCGTTCCAAACCCGTAAAAGCTTTGTTCGTTTTCGGAACACAATTTAAGATATTTGGATGAAAACCAGGAGGCTGTCCCATTGACTGTCAAGTAAATTACACTGTCAAGGTCCAAAAAAGTATGAAAGACATCGTCAGAATAGTCCATCTGCCATCAGTGGTTCAACCGTAACGTTATGAAGCGACGAGAATACTTTTTGTATGCGAATAAAACAAAAATAACGACTTTATTCAACAATTTGTCTCCTCGGTGTCTCTCCGCATCACTGTAGCACCATTTAGTACTTGGCAGTCAATGGGACAGTCACAAGCCTCCCAGTTTTCATCCAAAATATCTTAAATTGTGTTCCTAAGAAGAACGAAGCTTTTACGGGGTTGGAACGACATGGGTGTAAGTGATTAATGACAAAAATTTTATTTTGGGGTGGAGTATCCCTTTAACTTTGGAGTTAGTAGAAATAAAATACCTTCTGATGTTCATTCATGTTTATTTCATGCTTTTAAGTAAATCTGAAAAGATGATCGACTCACATTGTCACGACAAATTAAAGAGCCACAAAACAGTATTTAATGTTTGAATTTCTCAAAATATGACAAATTTTCAAAGCTAAGACTTTGTTTCATACCAGAAATAACCTGCTCTGTCTTCTCTGTCGGCGCGTTGTCAGTGTCCTCTTTGCTCTGCACTGAGTGAGACCATGATGTGTGGCATGAGAGCGAAATGGCTTGTGAAGGGTCAATTGTAAGTAGTGTTTAATTTACTCTTATTCAAACTCTTACTAATATTTGATATGATAGTTAGTTAAAAGAAGCCCAAGTACCATTAACAGGCCTATTGTAAATGTAAAGTGTAAGCCGTTCAAGTTCAATTTTTGTAATTAAAATGCTCTTTTGTTTAGTAACTATTTTCTTATGCATCTCAAGAATCTACCTCCCAATACTATATATACACTGAACAAAATTATAAATGCAACACTTTTGTTTTTGCCCCCATTTTTCATGAGCTG
>NW_015632405.1:695979-712425 GCF_001515625.1 Sinocyclocheilus rhinocerous
CCTCCAAGATCGTCTGAGACCAGCCACCCAGACAGCTGCTGCAACAATCGGTTTGCATGACCAAAGAATTTGGTCATGCAATCTCGTCACGGTAGAACAGAGATACCGTGACGAGATCCTGAGGCCCATTGTTGTGCCATTCATTCACGACCATCACCTCATGTTGCAGCATGAACAATTAGTGCTTTATCTATATATATATTCTGCTCTCTTTATGGCTCAGGTTCCACCTTGTAAGTAAACATATGGGATTTTCACCCATTTTTTCGTCCATGAAATTATAAATCTTATAAGAAAAGATACATACCTCACCTCACCAAAACACATTATTTGAGGTATCATTCATTCCTCGTAAGTAGCGCAGGTAAAGTTACATGCCAAATTTTTTAAGGGTTATAGGTTTGATAAAATTCTTAAAGGTCCCATATTGTCAAAACTGAAATTTCCTGGCTTTTTTCATGATAACTGAGGTGTAGGTGCTATGTAACTACCATATAAGTTTCAAAACAGCCAGTCCACAGTAAAATTCACACAGCCTGCTTAAAGTAGCTGTGATTTTTCACGAACCGTTGTGACTTCCGTAAAAAGTTGATGTCAGACTACACAGACACTGCCTTCAGTCACTACCCCGAGCACCGCCCACAGTCCCACTCTCCTTTTGCCAAACCCCCAGACAACATAATGATTATATATAAATTGTCAGTTTGTTGTTTTATACGCATGCACACAGACATTAGTTCATACACGACATAGTCGTGAGATGCAAGAAACATAGACATATGGCAAGAAATCTGCCCATAACAACAAAAGACAATACTTTACTGAACCTTTTCTGATAAGAAGTGTGCGCTGCAAACGCGAGCATTTTTGACGATCGTTTCTGTCCAGTCTGCTCGTTTTATCGCGTTTAACCACAGCTGTCGTCGGTTTTTTGTCTGGCAGTGGCAGCAGATATGCGATCAAATTTCTAATTTGAGGCTGTATTACGTCGATTCTGGCACCCAACATCATAAGAAGATGATATTTTAAGCTCCTTATGTAGCCGAATATGCGCTGGTTTGAATGGGCTGCCTCAAGCTAGCGCTGTGACGTCGGCTGACCCTAGTTACCTGTGGTTGGCCTGGCCGTGCGTCACTCAGAAAACAACTGGCCAATCAGAAGAGAGGCTCATGAATATTAATTAGACAGGCCAAAATCGACGGTTCTCAGCAGAGCTCCTGAGAAAGGAGCTGTAAAAATATATTGAGATGGTTTTTGGTACTTATACCGCAAATATATATTCTTAAGGACATCAAAACCTAAAATAAAACTCCAGAAAGGTGTAAAATATGGGACCTTTAAATAAGAACAATACTAATGCAGACAATTGTCTTAGCAAGCACCAAAATTTTTTCATTGCACAAAAAATTAAACTAATCATTACTGTAGAGCACCAGTAAAGACTTGAAAACAGCAGGCGTCACGTCTTCCTGGGTGGCTCGAGTACAGTAGAGGCAGACAGTCTGAGGAATGGGTTCACGGGAACATGCGGGCAATGGCCGGATGCTTGGTTTAATGAAAGAGAGGGTCATGATGATGGCTCTATGTTTTAAATGAGCAGCTGGAAAAATCAGTTCCTGGCAGTAAATTATAGCACTGCTGGCATATTTATACACACTGTGGTCATATTTGTAGCATAGAGAAACTAGTACATGCAGAATGAAACTGTATCAAATTTCTCTTCTCTTTCTATGTACTGCAAAACCTGTCCACAATAGTTTAGCATTGCAGGGTTTAAATTACTATGTTTGGATTGAAATTGACAGCTTTTATTTTATTACTCATAATACATCCATTTATAGAATCCTGCAAGTGCCACTGTACAATAAGGTAATATCATGGTACATAAATATGGTAATCCAGGGAAGTGCAGTCCATATAAACTGTGAATGTTCTGCATACCCAAGCCATTTGAGAGAATGAGCTCAGGGACTGGCTCATAAATATTAACAATGTTATAAATTCCAGTAACACTTTATTTTAAGGTGTCCTACACGTTACATGTACTTACTATTATAATAACACTTAATTATGCATAATTACATGCAAGTAACCCTAAGCCGAACCCTAATCCTAACCCTAAACATATACAGTAGTAAGCACATGTAGTTAATAAATATTACTCAGTCCTTAAATATATAATTACACTGTAACAATGACACATTAAACTAAAATGTAACCTAAATTCCATTATCATTTGAGATGTAACATAAAGCTTACATAATAAAATGTTGCATAACTGTCTGTAAATTATTTATCCAAATGACAAATTTCTGCAAATATGTGCCAGTTACAAAGGGATTTGGGTGAGTGTATCCACAACAGCTTTACATGCAAGTAACCCTAAACCGAACCCTAATCCTAACCCTAAACATATACAGTAGTAAGCACATGTAGTTCATAAATATTACTCAGTCCTTAAATATATAATTACACTGTAACAATGACACATTAAACTAAAATGTAACCTAAATTCCATTATCATTTGAGATGTAACATAAAGCTTACATAATAAAATGTTGCATAACTGTCTGTAAATTATTTATCCAAATGACAAATTTCTGCAAATATGTGCCAGTTACAAAGGGATTTGGGTGAGTGTATCCACAACAGCTTTGGCACCAACACTCTACTGCTATGAATCATCATTACTGCTCCAAGTTCTCATTGGTTTATTGGCATGTGGGTAATTCCATGTGCAGGAAAAGCTGTCTATGAATTGCTCGCCCAGCTGGAAAACTTGATCTTGATTACAAATTGTATTTAATGCAAAAAAAAGCGTAACTACATGAATAATGAAAAAAAAGTTGTAACTGTATGTTTCTATGTTTTCTCAAGCAAAGCAAATTTTTTAAATCCATTGGAAACATTTTTTTGGCATAGTAAACATATGCTGAAGGTACACATTATTTGGCAACATGCTTGAGCAAACTAATCTCAGTGAAAATTTCTGAGAATTTTTATTGTTCCATTTGTTTCTCTCATGTTTGACTAATCTTGCATGTTTGATGTGTGTACAAGTAAAGTGATAAAAGTGAAGTGACATGTGGCCAAGTATGGTGACCCATACTAGGAATTAGTGCTCTGCATTTATCCCATCCAAAGTGCACACACACAGCAGTGAACACACACACACCGTGAACACACACCCGGAGCAGTGGGCAGCCATTTTTTGCTGCGGCTCCCGGGGAGCAGTTGGGGGTTCGGTGCCTTGCTCAAGGGCACCTCAGTCGTGGTATTGAAGGTGGGAGAGAGCACTGTACATTCACTACAATTTACAATCCCTGCCGGTACGAGACTCGAACCCGCAACCTTTGGGTTGATACACGAGAAGTTCCCGCTCGCAGGGTGACCATTTCAGCCGCTCCAGGCGCCTGGCCGGTGGAAGTCGGAGTCATGAAGGATCTTCCCGTCCCCGTGCTGTCGTGTGATTCTTCACCCCGTTACAATCCATAGTAAGCATCCATATGTCTCTTGGGAAGGCACTGCCACCTGGCTATTTCTGGCAACAGCTCTGATACTTTTAAAGTGGTCATGAACTGCCTTTGTTTTTATTTTGTACTGTTCTCTGAGGTCCATTTATAATGTTATCAAGATAGTAATAGTAATAGTAATAGGCTATTTTCTGTCCTGTTTTTAACCCCCCTCATCAGAACACTCTGTTTGACTAGGCGTGGTGGATTGTAGACTCAGAAGTAAACGCCCACTGCTATGATTGGCTAACAGTTGTGTATGTTTGACAGCAATATTCCTCATAGATGGACGCTGCTGTGATTTAGGTCAAAAACGCATAAATACTCAGCACATATCAAATGATCTGTAAAAGCAGACAAAGCAATAGTGACCACGTAATAAAAACACTTACACTTGTGTTGCAACATTACTGTCGGATCCAATGGTTTTATAAAACATTTTGTTTTTGTCAAAAATTTTAATTATCATTACTGTAAAGTTATTTAATTGTAAAACCATTTTAATTGTTAACATAGATACTGGTGTTGTTTCAAAACAACCTAAACAAGTAGTTTCATTATAATATCAGGATTTTCTTGTAGGATTTTATTTTGGGATTTTCTTCAAGATTTTTTAGAAGTGAAATCTCCTAACCACAAACCCCTTCCTCCAACCCAGGTCCAGAGTTGTAGGTATGAACAAACAAAGCAATGCTGTCCGATGCCACTCCTGCCTCAACCTTAAACAAATTAACATCAAAGTACAATAAATGAGAAAACAATACCTACCAAATCTGCGACAGAAAACGCCCATGATGGAGCTCTCCTCGACCACCCTCAGGTCAGCCAGCATGGCCAGCTCCAGACCCCCAGCCACAGCGTACACACTGACTTCTGCGATCAAGGGTTTTGAGAGTCTCATACGAGATGGACCCTACAACCAACAACACACATCAGTATATTGCTGTTCTACCCTTTGAACCATGCTGTAGGACTGCAAACATTGAGTGTCAGATGTCAATTATGAAGAGCATATACACTGAAAGTGACTTCATAATTGTAAGTCGCTGTTACCAGTGGGTGTATCATCCAAATGTTTAGAGTATGTGTACTCTATTATTGGTACATGTTACTCATTTCACATGTGAAGAAGATGATACATAATAACAAAGCTCATTTACAAATAAAAGTCTTTAAAGGAACAGTAGCAAAAAAAAAATCTTGTTTAAGTCTGAAGGCCTGTTCACAGCAAGACAAATGTCCGGTGTAAACATAAAAGAGACAGAGACAAGGGAGCTGGTTCTGGATTCCTCTCTATTATTCACTCTCTCTAAGCAAAATAGTCATGTGGCTTCACCCCCTTCGAGCTCCTCTTTGGTCGTGTGATTCTTCACCCCGTTACAATCCATAGTAAGCATCCATATGTCTCTTGGGAAGGCACTGCCACCTGGCTATTTCTGGCAACAGCTCTGATACTTTTAAAGTGGTCATGAACTGCCTTTGTTTTTATTTTGTACTGTTCTCTGAGGTCCATTTATAATGTTATCAAGATAGTAATAGTAATAGTAATAGGCTATTTTCTGTCCTGTTTTTAACCCCCCTCATCAGAACACTCTGTTTGACTAGGCGTGGTGGATTGTAGACTCAGAAGTAAACGCCCACTGCTATGATTGGCTAACAGTTGTGTATGTTTGACAGCAATATTCCTCATAGATGGACGCTGCTGTGATTTAGGTCAAAAACGCATAAATACTCAGCACATATCAAATGATCTGTAAAAGCAAACAAAACAATAGTGACCACGTAATAAAAACACTTACACTTGTGTTGCGACATTATTGTCGGATCCAATGGTTTTATAAAACATTTTGTTTTTGTCAAAAATTGTAATTATCATTACTGTAAAGTTATTTAATTGTAAAAACATTTTAATTGTTACCATAGATACTGGTGTTGTTTCAAAACAACCTAAACAAGTAGTTTCATTATAATATCAGGATTTTCTTGTAGGATTTTATTTTGGGATTTTCTTCAAGATTTTTTAGAAGTGAAATCTCCCAACCACAAACCCCTTCCTCCAACCCAGGTCCAGAGTTGTAGGTATGAACAAACAAAGCAATGCTGTCCGATGCCACTCCTGCCTCAACCTTAAACAAATTAACA
This sequence comes from Sinocyclocheilus rhinocerous, assembly GCF_001515625.1. Classification (NCBI taxonomy): domain Eukaryota; kingdom Metazoa; phylum Chordata; class Actinopteri; order Cypriniformes; family Cyprinidae; genus Sinocyclocheilus; species Sinocyclocheilus rhinocerous. The sequence continues at coordinate 701,634 of NW_015632405.1, forward strand.
TCAAAGTACAATAAATGAGAAAACAATACCTACCAAATCTGCGACAGAAAACGCCCATGATGGAGCTCTCCTCGACCACCCTCAGGTCAGCCAGCATGGCCAGCTCCAGACCCCCAGCCACAGCGTACACACTGACTTCTGCGATCAAGGGTTTTGAGAGTCTCATACGAGATGGACCCTACAACCAACAACACACATCAGTATATTGCTGTTCTACCCTTTGAACCATGCTGTAGGACTGCAAACATTGAGTGTCAGATGTCAATTATGAAGAGCATATACACTGAAAGTGACTTCATAATTGTAAGTCGCTGTTACCAGTGGGTGTATCATCCAAATGTTTAGAGTATGTGTACTCTATTATTGGTACATGTTACTCATTTCACATGTGAAGAAGATGATACATAATAACAAAGCTCATTTACAAATAAAAGTCTTTAAAGGAACAGTAGCAAAAAAAAAATCTTGTTTAAGTCTGAAGGCCTGTTCACAGCAAGACAAATGTCCGGTGTAAACATAAAAGAGACAGAGACAAGGGAGCTGGTTCTGGATTCCTCTCTATTATTCACTCTCTCTAAGCAAAATAGTCATGAGCACCACTAAATCGTAGTTTTATGTAACAGCAGTGGCTCTGGGCATGTGACCAAATTTGCAAATTTTCGCAATGCAAAGGAGGGGGGAAAATCTGTTGCAATGACTGCAATGTTTGTTTCATTATTTGAAATTTTTCTACCATTTTCATTTGGTAGACATTTTAATTTTAATATATGGCTGTTAATGTGACTGTTAATACTTTAAGGGTCATAGAAACATTTCTTAGTTACAATATTATAGCAGACTTAAAGGTAATGTATTAAATGACTCCTCTATGCAATACTGCATCTCAGAAGGACCACTCCATACCATGGGACCAGGACCACAGCAGACATCTTGCTCCAGTTTAAGAGAACCAGAGCTCTGGGCCAACTCCTTCAGATCAAAACCAGCACAGAAATTCCCTCCTGAAAATCACAACTTGATTATTTAACTGACAAGGCAACCCTTGTGAAAAAGAAGTCCACTTTAGCATACTTTTAAAAAGAGTACTTATTACGGATATAATATTCTTTAAAAGAATATACTTAAGTGCAAACTTAAAGTACTGTTTTCAGACTATTAATTACATGTTAATTGCAATTAAAAAATTATTAATATTAATTCCAAACTGCTGAACTTTAGAGGGTTTTGTTTGTTTTTGGCCCACTTAAGTAGGACTTAAAATCATAGTTCACCCAAAAATGGAAATTGTGTCATCATTTACTGACCCTCAAGTTGTTCCAAACCTTTATGCGTTTCTTTCTTCTGTTGAACATAAAAAGATATGTAAAGAATGTGGGTAACCAAACAGTTGCTGGTCCCCATTAACTTCCATAGTATGAAAACAATGCTAAATGGAAGTCAATGGGGAGCAGCATACATTCTTCAAAATATCTGAACTTTCAGAAATCAGCATATAAGAATAATTTCTGAAGATTTCATTTCTAATGAAAATTATATATTAACATGTTATGTGTTTTAATTTATAATGAGGAAGTTAAAAGTAAGATTAAAAGTATAGGCCATTAACTTTTAGGTACCACTTTATTTTAAGGTTTCATTGTTAAATATGTTACATGTATTTACTATGGTGATAAAGTATGCATAATCACAAGTAATTAATACTAAACCAGCCCTTAAACGTATAATAAGTAAATGTTTTTAATTATTATTTGTGTAATTACACCGCAACAAAGACATAAAGTGGTACATATATGTATTGTTAAATAACACACTACAGTTACAATCAATCATACATGTGCTTAGGTATATTAGTCAAAATCAAAATAAGTGTACTTCTTTAAAACACAACAATTTAAAGTTCACTTTAAAGTTTAACTTTTAATTTGCCATTATTTAAAAGTGCACTAAGTGTGTAAAAAACAAAATCATTAAAGTGTTCTTTTTTAAATTACACTTAAGTGTTCTTTTATTTTATTATATCAAAATTGATATTATACAATACAGGTTTTTTATATACTTTGAAGTACACTACAAATGTCCATTTACCTCAATTAAGCACACTTCTTTCTCACGAGGGAATACATGCTAATTGCAAGAGTTATTTTAAACTTTCAAATGATCATTTATTTCAGAGAAAAATTACCAGTTAAAACAGTCCTTCAGTGTACTTTAACATATCACAGCTTGAACTAAGCAATAAAACAGCAATTCTTCATAATTTAGCTGTAATGTGAACATGGACGCAATTTTCGTAATGGCTTCCTAATGGACTAGTAAAATCTAGACCAGTATGTGACATTGTGTGCGCTCAATTGCATTTTAATGTCCTTTTAAATGCCTAAGATATAGTGTTAACACAGACCTGAACCTCTGTTCTGGTGAAATAAGGGAGTTCTTGTGTGGCCATCATTACCTCTTGCACTCATTCACCTCTTCAAAGCTCAAGCAATTACTGTCATCACACATTTTTTATGTTGCTGTCTATATAATGTTATCTACTGTGTTCAGTTCACATGCAGACAGTCCTCTGGCTGAGCTCCAGGTTTAGAGTGTGAGAGAGAGCAAAACCTCTCATTTGACTCGAGATAAAGGTGATTTAGGAAATTTGAGCAGAGATGGTTGATCCAGGTTGAACAAATTATTTCTATTGAGGGTGTGCAATTTGATGGCCTAGGATAATTGTTTTCAGTGTGGTAATATTGCCATCACAGGCTTTGACATAACACAGGACTCTTGTAGTCATGTGCTGCCCACTTAGTCAAAGATTTTAACAGGGGGTGGGAGGATGGGAATCAGGGAAAAGTGCATGTATAAACTATTTCTTTGCTTTACCGCTCAATCAGATGACATATTTATTCTTTTCACTAACCATCAAGGTACACCAAAGTTCACATCAATAGCAGCATGTAAGTCAACTTACCGACTCCATAAAGCACTGCCACATTAAGGCTGTTGTCCTGGTCAAAGGCCAACAGCTCCTCAGTCAGTCTCCGAGCAGTCTCTTGATTTACTGCATTACGCGTGTAACGAGGCGTCAACAGAGTGAGGATCCATCTGCAGCTTTATTAAAATCGTAGTCAACAGGCAAGGTCAAACACCAGCAAACACAACAGAGGAGAGAAGCCAAATCGTTATCCAGGGACATGCAAAGGGTCGGGGCAGGCAGCAAACAATCAGTAGTCAATGAAACAATAGCAAGAGTTCGGGGGCAGGCGGCAGGCAATCAGAAGGAGAGAAACAGTCCAAGGTAATACACAGAGAGGCCACAGGTGATGCAACCGTGGATAAAGTCTGTAGTGTCAGTCCTCATGGTTGGCCACCAGAATTTGTTCTGGAGGAGATGGAGAGTGGCCGTAATTCCAGGATGACCAGAGCTGAGCCCCGAGTGAACGTGTTGCATGACCTTTTTACGGAGTTCCTCAGGAACAAAGACCTTATCGGGAGGGCATTCAGGAGGGGAGAGTTCTTGTGAATTGGCCTGTTCAAGCTCTGTCATGATGTCCTCTGTCTGGGGTTTAGTCTTTTAGCAGATTGTAGATATTCCAGATTTTTGTGATCCGTCAGGACAACGAAGGGGTGCTTTGATCCCTCTAGCCAGTGTCCCCATTCCTCCATGGCTGCTTTCGCATTCAGGAGGGGAGAGTTCTTGTGAATTGGCCTGTTCAAGCTCTGTCATGATGTCCCATTGGACGGGGGCCACAATTAATGATTCAGGGAGAAGGCTTTCTTCAGAGTTACCGGGATCTAGGCAGTCGTGTTGACCTGACAAAGCATCAGCCTTTGTATTCCTGGAACCGGGTCGATATGTGACAGAGAAATCGAAGCGTGTAAAGAACAGCGCCCATCGGGTCTGTCTGGGGTTTAGTCTTTTAGCAGATTGTAGATATTCCAGATTTTTGTGATCCGTCAGGACAACGAAGGGGTGCTTCAATCCTTCTAGCCAGTGTCGCCATTCCTCCATGGCTGCTTTCATAGCCAACAATTCCCAGTTACCGACATCATAGTTTTGTTCGGCAGAACTGAGCTTGCGAGAAAAGTAGGCACAAGGGTGAAGCTTAGGTGGATTACCATGCCGCTATGAGAAGATGGCCCCGATGCCAGTATTTGAAGCGTCTACCTCGACTATGAACGGGATTTCAGGATCAGGGTGATGAAGAATGGGAGCAGACGTGAAGCGTGATTTGAGTTCCGAGAAGGCCTCTAATGCTGAGGTAGACCATATGAGATGTGCAGAGCTTCTCTTTGTCATGGAGGTTAGAGGAGCAGCTACGGAACTGAAGTTTCTGATGAAGCGGCGGTAGAAATTTGCAAATCCTAAGAAACGTTGTAGTTCTTTTAGTGTCGCCGGTTGTGGCCAGTCGAGAACAGCTCTGATCTTCTTCTCATCCATCGCCACTCCCTCCTGACTGAGGATGTAACCCAGGAATGATGTACCGGTCTGGTGAAATTCACATTTCTCAGCTTTGGCATACAGTTTATGGTCGATGAGTCTTTGTAAAACTGACCTCACATGTTGTACGTGTTCCTCATATGTGTTGGAGTAGACAAGGATGTCATCGATGTAAACGATTACCCAACGATCCAGCATGTCCCGGAAGACGTCATTGATGAAGGATTGGAACACAGAAGGACTGTTAGCAAGGCCGAAAGGCATAACGGAATATTCATAGTGCCCAGTACAGGTGGAGAAGGCTGTCTTCCACTCATCACCCTCTCTGATGCGGATGAGATTGTAAGCGTCGCGGAGCTCTAACTTGGAGAAGTAGTTGGCTTTGCGAAGTTGCTCCAAGGCAGATGGTACTAGGGGTAATGTGTATCGGGGTATCGTTGAGACCCCGGTAATCGATGCACGGACGTAGACCTCCATCTTTTTTCTTAACGAAGAAGAATCCTGCTGATGTAGGTGAGGTTGATGGTCTGATGAATCCCTTAGAAAGTTCCTCGTTGATATATTTCTTCATAGCCTCCGACTCGGGTTGAGATAAGGGAAAGATACGGCCTTTGGGTGGTGTTGCACCTGGTAGTAGGTCAATAGCGCAGTCGCTAGAATGGTGAGGAGGTAGTTCTGACGCCTTGGATTTACTGAAGGCCTCAACGAGGTCTGTGTACTCTGAGGGAAGTGTGGATGAGTGAGCTGATTCGTCCGTGAGCTTGATGGCTTGAACTGAGATTGCTGGCTTGTTGCTCAGACACTTGGCTTGACATGAAGGATCCCACTGAATGATCCGACCCTCCTTCCAGGAGATGAGTGGGTCATGTTGTCGTAACCAGGGAACTGATATCAGTGGTATACATCGCAGGCTGTTGGTTGACGAACAAGGAGCATTGCAACAGAAATCCCTTACACTTCGTGGGGTTTCCGTTTAATTTGTTTGGAAGAGCCAGGCGAGGATTCATCGAGGGAGTGGAAGGGGATGACGTGTCCATGCTCAGCTGACTAAGCGCTGATTGCGGAGATGAAAGGCGCATACTCCGAAGCGCGTTAACAAGCTCCTCCGATAGTGTCGTCAGTCGAGCCAGTTGGTGTTGATGAGCAGCGAGTTGATTCGCCTGAGCTGATACTTCCGTGGTAAGTTGAGCCAGAGCTGCTGGATCATGTAATGGCGAAGTCTTCTGTAACGAAGCGTCAACAGAGTGAGGAACCATCTGCAGCTTTATTAAAATCGTAGTCAACAGGCAAGGTCAAACACCAGCAAACACCACAGAGGAGAGAAGCCAAAGCGTTATCCAAGGACGTGCAAAGGGTCGGGGCAGGCAGCAAACAATCAGTAGTCAATGAAACAATAGCAAGAGTTCGGGGGCAGGTGGCAGGCAATCAGAAGGAGAGAAACAGTCCAAGGTAATACACAGAGAGGCCAGACACGGAAATAAATGCTCAGAAATGTACACCGGGGCAATACAAGAATTCGCAATGATGGAGAGTCTGAGAGCTGTTTAAATAGTCCACTAATGAGAGTCAGGTGCAGGAGCAATCAGAGCCAGGTATGTGAGCGTGTGTGTGTGTAGTCCGGATTGAAGTTCAAAACTCAGGAGAGAGCTCCCTCTGGTGGTGAGCGGGAGGCACAGCGGGAGTCTCGTTTGTGACAATGCGCTTCAGGACAGTTAATTCCAATAAGCATCACCGTAACCCTCCTCAGAAATCACCATCCCACTTGCACCTACCACAATCACAGAATGAAATGCATGCACATTCATCATAATCTGTTGGCAGATACAATACAATAGACAGACTTAAAAAACAATAAAATATGTGAAATAAGTACAATATATGTGTCATACAATGACATAAATTTTAGACACTTAAGACATCGTTGCATTAGATAAAATAATAAATCAAGTTTCAATTATTTCAAATATCAATGATTTTATCATTTTAAAAACAAACAAACTTTGTTTTGTGAAATGTTTTGCTTGAAAAGTGCTTGTGCCAATGTTCTTTAAAATAAACCATATTTGCTTTGATATTGGTATAATGCAATGACATTCACATTTTGTTCACATTCACAGTGAGATTTTTTTGAAAAAAAAAAAAAAAGTCTCTTATGCACACCAATGTTGCATTTATTTGATTAAAAAAAATGCAGTAAAAACAGCAATATTGCAAAACATTATTACAATGTAAAATAACTTTTTTCCTGTGATGGCAAAGCTGAATTTTCAGCAGCATTACTCCAGTCTTCAGCATCATATGAGTTTTCGGAAATCATTCTAATATTTGTTGCTCGAGAAACATTTATTATTATAACATATTTGGTGGACTTCTTTCAAAAACATTAATAACCTTAATTATTCCAAAATTTTCACCCCCAGTGTATATATACAGTGACATATATTATTGATGTTTGCTCACCAAGAAATGTTATACTAATAAATGTTTCTTGTAATTAATAATAAAAGTAATAAATCTTTCACAGAAAATGAATAAATCTAACAAATTCTCAGCCCTACACTGGACGTGTGCGACCCGTCGCAAAGAATACATTGCCTTCGTATTTTGGATGCACTGTAGGCTAACTGCTCTGGCCACTTTGTTTTCCTGGTTTAAATATTTTGTAACAAATATCATCATATACTGTATGTGAATTGAGTTTTAATAATAGTGCTCGCTAAATATTTAATAAATATTTTATAGCCTAGATCTGTAACTAATATAATATACCTACTTATAACAGAGCAAGGTCATAATGTTTCTGATCAGCTAATCTAAATAATCTTTAGTTTCTAACCACATACACACACTGTAATCGCTGACATTATGTGTAAAACTGGATTTCTGTCAAAAATAAAATACGATAAAAGGCTGTTCACTCATTGTACTGTTTCAGTCCAACTCACAGTTCACAGAGAGTCACAGCTGATTGGCCAGTAATAGTTAGTGAAGTGAACATCAGAGCTCCCTCCTACAGAGGGAGACTATAAACTTACTGCGCAGATAACACCCTCATTTCTAGTCTCAGTCAATTATGTTAAGGTTATATCTGAAAGTGATAGAATTTGTTGTGATAGCATTGTGATAGCATCCTGAGGAAGTACAAAGAGCAATTAAGAGTCTGAAAAACAATAAATCCCCAGGCTGTGATGGACTCACCGTTGAGTTGTACAAATTATTTGCTGATGAACTTGCTTCCTTTTTAACTCATGTTTTTAGAGAAAGTATTGAAAAAGAAGCTTTACCGCCAACGTTGATGCAAGGTATCATAACATTAATTCCTAAACCTAAGAAATATCTTACCAACTTAGACAATTTTTTTTTGTCTAAGCCACTTTAACACCACTTTTGTCTAACACCACTTTAAACAACACGTTTAAAATAAATTGGATAAAGAATTGTATCAGTACGCCCTCATCTATGTGGAATCTGATCTCTAATGTTATTTTTTCCAAACTAGGTGGCTTCTTAAGTTTCTTATTAATCTGTAATTATAACATCATGAAAATCCCTATCAAATTATCTCTTTTTACACCTCACTCATATCTAATCTGGAATAATAAGAATTTACTGTATAAACACAAATCTCTCTCTCTCTCTTTTTTTTTTGAAAATTGGTTTAAAAATTTTATTATTTTTGTGTCTCAACTTTTCAATCAAAATGGTTCAATCTGTAATTACTCTGAGTTTTTAGCTAAGCATGGAATTCCTGTTATAGTCCAAAAGAATTTGCAATTGTTGCTAATGCAGTGCCACATGGAGTTCTCATGCTTTTTAGAGGTCTTTCTTTTCCAATCTCCTGGATCTTTGTAAAACATTTGTTGGTAAACAGTGCCTTTGGGTCTAAATCCAAAAAACAATAAGGAAATTTGAGTTTTGTTTCAGATGGAGTCTATTTCTGTGCCTTAAATTATGTAATCTCTTATTGGAATGGTTTTGTAAGTGATATTCCCTGGAAGAAAGTTTGGTCATTACCTCACAAATACTTTATTACTAACAAAATTAGAGAAATTACATTTGATTCATAGATTGTACCCCGATAAATGCTCTCTTAAAAGACTTAAGAATTATATTAATACCAACTGTTTTTTCTATTTAGAAAACCCTGAAGCCTCTTTATATTTATTCTGGAATTGCTCTTACGCCACATCATTTTGGTGTGACATTCTTGATTTTATCAAATGTTATGTGAATCCTAATTTTTTGTTTACTTCTAGAAATGTAATGTTTGGTTTTCATGAATGTGAAAAAAGGTGATGCTTACTTCATAAATCTTATTTTTCTGTTAGATAAATATCATATTCATAAATGTAAATGTTCTAAATGCAAACCTCTTTTTTTGAGATTCAAACTTGAAATGAAAATGTCTTTTGAATCAATTTAATTCTCTACCAATTTAAAAGCAATAAGAACAATGGCTTTGCTAAAGGACTTGGCACTTCCTCTGGACTGAAAGACTGAATGACCCTGGACTGTTGTTGTATTGTTATGATTTGACAATGATGACAATTGTTATTATTACTGTTTTTCAGTAGTCTTATAATAATAAAAAATCTATAAACTTACTGCGCCTGAAACCCAGACAAGTCAAGTCATGTATAGTAATCTTTCAAGTTTATACTGACCTCTACTGACAAAAACCGGAACCTCGGTTAATACTTTACCTGGGTCAGCGCTTTTTCTTATTTCTTTTGAAATGGTGCTGTAAAATCTTTGTCCTTTCATTGAGTTTAAACGGATAGTTCACCCAAAAATGAAAATTTGATGTTTATCTGCTTACCCCCAGTTTGTGCGAGAAACCGAACAGTATTTATATCATTTTTTACCTCTAATACACCACTATGTCCAACTGCCTTGAGCGCGTGCACGGTATCCGGTGCGTGAGGTGTGTACGTGCTCTGGCGTTGTTTACGCAAGCGCCGGAAGTGATCTCTCGCGCGTATACGTCACTCATTGTTAACACAGTGCACAGTCATTGCGGAAGTGTTCCCTGCCACTGTAAAGATCTAAAGATATTTAGACGTACAGGTCATCACAATGGAAGACGATTTTGATATATCAACAGACCACGTGGATTTTTTTGCCCAACCGTATTTATTTGAACCAGAATACTCAGATCAAGAACTCAGAGAGATGGAGGAAGCATCTGCTGCAGCAGCACGTCTTCAAGCCTCAGAGAGACAGAGATCTCTTCAAAAGTGGTGGTGTTCTTGTAGTAAGTGTTGTGAGATGCCAACAGAAGTGGAGAGCATCTGTTGTCACGAATGGAACATAGCAATGCCACAACTACAAGACGCCGACGAGGACATTGCCGAGGGTCTCCCATCACACACCTGCCTGACCGAAGATCCAGACTTTTCTCCTCTGTTGAGCCGCAGCGTTTTGCACGTTGTGTTTAGCTTGCCACGTATAAACTGGAGGCGACGTCCAAGGCCAGAGGGACCCAATGGCACGCTGTCAATAGAGTGAGTAATGTGTTGTATTTGTAATATACGACTGACAGACTGCAACGGTTGGAGTTAAAAATCATAATTTTTAACTCTATTTTTGGGGGTAAGCAGATAAACATAACATTTTCATTTTTGGGTGAACTATCCCTTTAAAGTCATGTGGTGAATTGACCTCCTAAAGCTATTATTAACTGATAGTCTCCCTAAAGTTAAAGTCACCATGAAATCAAAATAGAAAATTCTTATTTTTTAATGGAATACTGTAGTGTTTATTATAAATAATTTATCCGTGCACTTCATATATTTTTTTTTTAATTCATGTGATCTCTTAATCTTTAATCAAAAACGTTAACCTCCCCTCCCCCTCAAAACGACTCATCTTCTCTTCCTGTCACGAGCTATGGCGCAAGGGTGGAGCTAGTGACGTGAGGGGTAAACGCTGGGATAAACGATAGGAGGAAAAGCTGAAGCTGATGCTTCACTTTATAGCACTGACCCCAGTCATGAGGGAGTACGTTACCGCTAAACATTGAAAAGATATTAGGATATTACGACAACATTACTCTTAAGACATGGCAAACTCTTTTTTTTTTCATGAATATGACTTAACCTGATGGATGACGCGCTCAGTCATTCAGGCGCACGCTGTGCCGTTGATCGTCGTCGTCATCCTTAATAAATAAAGCATTTATTCATACTTGGGTGTCGGCTGTGAATCCAGTGGAGAGAAATCCCCCACCACTAACTGCAAACTGGCATTCAGATCTGTCTCCATTTTGTTTGCAACGCCCCAGCTTCCAACGATCCAATCAATTCCCGAAGGACGAAATCAAGTCCCGCCCTCTCATTTCAGATGCCGTTTCACTCGGATATA
>NW_015632405.1:717057-725247 GCF_001515625.1 Sinocyclocheilus rhinocerous
ACGATCCAATCAATTCCCGAAGGACGAAATCAAGTCCCGCCCTCTCATTTCAGATGCCGTTTCACTCGGATATACATCACAGTAGAGAAGAAAAGACAACTGCAACTTCCGATTCATGCCGACTTTAAAGCCATAATAGGGGGGAGCAGGGGAAATGATTAATGTGCCTTTAATCTGTTCTTTTGCTTAGTTTATAGTGGCAGATTGTGTCAAACTTCTCTGTTTCAGGTTGACATATGATGGCTAACAATTATTAGTTCGGAATACCAAAGTAAAAGTCACCCAGAAAACGCTAATAAATTCTGCAACTTCCGATTCATGCCGACTTTAAAGCCATAATAGGGGGGAACAGGGGAAATGATTACTGTGCCTTTAATCTGTTCTTTTGCTTAGTTTATAGTGGCAGATTGTGTCAAACTTCTCTGTTTCAGGTTGACATATGATGGCTAACAATTATTAGTTCGGAATACCAAAGTAAAAGTCACCCAGAAAACGCTAATAAATTACAAACTTGTGTATAGCAACACTCACCCTCTATTTCAGTGTCAAACCTTACCAAGAAAGGACACCAAAAGTTCCCAAACGGTAAACAGACCTCGCATTGGATCCAAATAGAATTCCACTTCTTTCCTAGATAACCAAAAATATATCTTACATATTAGCGAAACATTCTGTTTACAAATCTGCCTGGCTGAACCAAATATTTTAACCAAATCTGAAATCTACCATTAGAAGAAAAAAAAAAAGGTTTTACATAATATATTATCTTGTATTTTCTATGGGTTTAAAAGTGAAATATGAAATATGTTTTGTGATATGTATCCTTTAAACACACAGAAACACAAGAATAAACGCAATTTTAACACATTCAAAATTAATTTTAATAATAAAACAAAAATGATGCTGTCTACTGTGTATGCAAATATAAAAATGAAACTAATAGTTTGTCAAAGTAAATCCTGTGTAATAAATAAATAAATAATTTTTGTAGTTAATTTTCTTCATTTGCATTTAGCTGCCAGACTTTTATTATGAAATGTAAAAACAAATCTTCCCATAACCCGGATGTTTAACCACGGTGAACACAGGCGTTTCGAAGTAATTTCTTGTGTTTTGCAGTTAAAATGTAGGTTTATAATTGGCTCGTGGTCAGATAAATATAGACATAGTTAAAAAGAGCTGGGTTAAGGAATGCTTGGTCGTTATTTCACTCAGTTATACTGGATTTTTCATGGACCAACTTATCTGAAGATTCTTGTATGACGATTCTGATGGTTTATCGTCCCGCCACTGTAACCGAGCAACAGACGGTCAAACGAAAACATCTATTTTTAAACAAATATAACCGAAAGGGAGGCTTTTACATGTTATTCTTTTTCTTCAGCTGCTCATAATGTCTTTAGCTGGAGCGCTGTGGTTTGCTGTCCAGGATGATTTATTCACAAACGGACTGTGTACCAGCTCATCATCGCCCAGCATCAGCAACATAGCTCAAGACAAACAATCCAGCGTCAGTGAGCCCATCTCTACCTCCGAGACACACAGTGTCCTGGACGAATTGGATGATTACTTTATTTCTCAGACTTTACATTTCAATCGACAGTGTTTGCGGTTCATCATCGATTTCATCCAGGCCCGTTTAAAGAAAGACGTGTTTGCGCCCGGCCACAGCCTGACCTCCGCAGAAGCCAACATTCTGGCCACGCTTGCCTGCTACGCACAGGGGTCTCTGTCCAGTAAAATCACCGAGCGGCTGGGAATAGATCAGACAGCCGCGGGCGAGGCGGTGAAGACCATTACTAAACTCTTAGCAGACACGAGTCCCGATTTCATCACTTTCCCGAACAGCTACAACGACCGCATGGGTGCCGCTCAAGCCTTTAAGAACCTGAGCGGCATCCCGCATGTGGTGGGAGTGCTGGGGTATCTGCACGTGAAGGTGAGCCCTCCGCTTGGGGAGGAGCACATGTATATGAACACTCTGGGCTATCACGCAGTCATGATGCAGGTCATATTTGACGTGGACGGGAATCTCTTGAGTCTGGAGCAGTGCTGTCCCGGAGGAACTCCTGAACACACTGTTTGGGAGAACTCGGACATTGGCAGACAGTTCTGCATATTTCAACACGGTCACACGTGGGTTGTTGGTGAGTTGTGAAGCGTGATAAAACTTCTAGTACTTTTGAATGTGTCCTGTTTACTTTTCGGAGGGGGAAAAGTGGTTACACTTTATTTTAAGGTTTCCTGTTTACAGTGAAATATAAATTTAAGTACTGAGTAATATTAATTAACTACATTTAGTTACGATATGGTTAGGATTAGGGTTTCGCTTAGGGTTACTTGCATGTAATTATGCATAATTAATTGTTATTATAATAGTAAGTACATATGTGTAACAAGGGCACCTTAAAATAAAGTTTTACCAAAAAAAAAATAATTCAGTGTAATAAGTTCATATAACCTCAATAAAAAAAAAGAAAAAACAAACAAACAGATAAAAAAAAAAAAATCTTATATTTAGAACCAGAATAATTACATGTCATTCAAAGACTCTGTTTAAGGATCTGTGTTTGTTGTTACCCTGAATGACAATGGTAAATTATTTCACCCGTATGTTGACATTTTATTTTCACAAAGTTATTTGAAACATTAAAGTAGTCCCTTTACTTGCATTTAATTGGCTTTTTATGTATATAAAATTATTTTAAATTTATTTTGATGCGTACACCAAAATGGGACACCCCCCCCCCCTCTCTAAATATTTTTATTTAATAAAGATTTATTAAAATTGATAATGTCCTCAAATAAATACTGTTATTTTGAATTTTATATTCATCAAAGAATCCTAAAAAAGCAATAATAATAAAAATATTAGGCAGCACAACTGTTTTGAACATTGATAATAAATGTTTCTTGATCAGCATTTTAGATTTCTTTCTTTCTTTCTTTCTTTCTAAAGCACTTTCACACTACTACCGGTTGTTTCAAAGTGCTGTACAATACAGCTAAAATAAAACAAATAAGAAACCACAAAACACTAGGGGTGGGGCGATATGAGCTAAAATTCATATCACGATATTTTACACTGTCCAGGCAATATCGATATTATATGAGAAAAAAAAATACAGGCAAAATATTTTAACCTTATAAACTAGAAAAAGTGAGGGATTGGACATAGACCTGAAAAGTCTTTTTTTTTTATTGTGCCATTGTTTTTCTCAAAAAGTGCAAACGTGCAACATGAGGTAGGCCTGTATGAATTAAATTCAATATTGTGTGTTTGAGAAGGCCAGTGGTTCCCAAACATTTTCTGCCGGGCCCCCCTTTTGTAGAGAAAAATATTTTCACTGGTAGTATTTTCAGAAACTTGTAACTTTCTTGCTTCGAGCAGAACCATGCATTGTTCATTTATATTTCTACATGGCTCTCTGCAATACAACTCTGATTCTTCAATCGCGCCATCTAGTGGTCTGTTATTGATACAACCACAACTGCTACAACTGATAACGGAGCGCTCAAGCGGGTACTGCAAGTCATATTGAGGTAATTTAAATATGTCGCATTAATATTTTGCGTTCAATTATTTACTTATCAGACAAGTGGCCGCATGATAAGCGGGAAAAGTATGCAGTGTAGTCTTTATCACCCTGCAGAGGTTTCTTTTGCAAAATAATCTGCTGACTACACGATATCTCAGTATGGGAAACAATGGAGTAGGCGATTTGTGCTCTATTAATTTGGTTTGATTACTAATACCTGTGTAGTACGGCGTTGCACACAGAGGACAAAAACGTTCAGCCTCGACTCTTTATCGTCATTTGTGTTAAAATATAAATGCAAAATTTGAATTCATGAATATATAACGGTATCCACGGTATAGCAAAATCCATATAATGGAACAACATAATACCGGTAGTCACGTTCATACCGGTATAGCGCCCACCCCTACAAAACACAATATAACAATACAATTGACATGGCTAGATAAAAGCTATTGACAAAAGATGTTTTTTTTTAGCAGGTATTTAAATACTGGAAATTTGTGGCAAAGAGGGGCGCAGCTCTAATAGAAGCTGGTAATTTGTTCCATAGACAAGGACCGGCAACAGCTCAGGCTTGATCACCTCTGCAATGGAACCTCGATCTAGGAACAGAGAGGAGACCAATGGCGCTTTTCCACTGCGTGGTGCGGCTCGGCTCAGTTTGCGTTTCCACTGCAGTTTAGTACCGCTTTAGAGTTGGCGGGATTATTCACAAGTCGTTATAGTTGCGCCGCCTCTACTGCCGCGACTCCTAAAAAAACGTTTTCATTCCGCGTCGACTCATCAAACTCTTCTAATATTAAGTGAGTATAATTACTGATTATATTCTTTTAATGACTTTAAAAGATCAATTTAGTTTATAGGTATCGGTATCAATATTGACGATATTGGACTTGAAAATATCGGTATCGGATCGAAAATAAAATAAGAGGTATCGCCCATCCCTAGTGCTGATATAAATCTAGCGGTTCTGTTGTGTTGTGTCGCAAGTTCAGTGACGCAGGTAGTGACGATCCTCTCCGGACAATCAGTAATCAGCAGAGTTTACACGTCACATTTTGGTAACGGTACGGTTCACTTGGAACCTCAACTGAGGTGGTACTAAAAAAAGTACCAGGTACTGTACCCAGTGGAAAACCCCCCCAAAAGTGAACCGTACTGAGCCGTACCGTGCAGTGGAAAAGCGCCACAAGATTACTGGATCCTAGGGACCTCTTTGGTTTATGAGTAGAGATTGCCTCAGAGAGATATGATGGGGCTTGATTATGCAGAGATTTAAAAACAAAAGTTAAAATTTAAAAAAATAATTCTAAATTTGACTGGTAACCAGTTTAGTGAAATAAGAATGGGCGAGATGTGATCGAACCTCTGCCTGTCAGCATCCTTGCAGCAGCATTTGGGACCATCTGTAAACGCATTATAGAGGACTGACTTATACCATAGTATAGTGAATTACAGTAATCTAAACGAGATAGAACAAACAAGTGAATAATATGTTCAAACTGTTTTACAGAGAGTAAAGATTTGATTTTTGATAAATGCCGTAAGTGGAAGAAACTTGATTTGACCACTGCACTAATTTGTTTCTCAAAACCCAGGCTGCAATCAAAAAGAACACCAAGATTTTTAGCAAAGGGTGTAAAGTAGCAAGAGAGATGACCAAAATGAAGGGCACAGTCTTTCAAAATGTCAAACAAAATGATTTCGATTTTGTTCTAGTTTAACACTAAAAGATTCTGCTTTAACCATATTTGTAATTTGTTTAGACAATCCAACAGAGGTCCTAATAATTATTTACTTTTATGCTGCAAGGGAAAATACAGCTGAGTATCATCCGCGTATAGGTGAAAGGACACTTCATATTTCTCAAAGATAGCACCCATTGGTAGCATAAATATAGAAAATAAAACTGGGGCAAGAATTGAGCCCTGTGGCACCCCACAAGCAAGTGGGCGTGAGGACGAACTATGTTGGTCAATGAAAACACTAAAACTTCTGTTTGTTAAAAAAAGATTAAAACCATTTCAACACCTTGCTTACCCTGTAACCCAGCACAGCTCTCCAACCTGGAAATCAAGACGTGGTCAACCATATCAAATATCTGTTTCTAGTAAAATATAATTTACAACTTTTAAAAGTGCAGTTTATGTGCTGTGTTGAGACTTAAAACCCGATTGGAATTTTTTTCAAAAATATTATTTGACATCAAATGGGACTGCAGCTGGGTCAACACAATTTTCTTAAGAATCTTAGAAAGAAATGGTAAGTTTGATATAGGCCTAAAATTATTAAAATTCAAAGAATCAATATTGGGCATCTTTAATAATGGAGTTACTGTAGCTGTTTTTAGGCAGTCAGGAACAACCCCAGTAATTAGACTAGTATTAAAAATAGTTTAATCATGACAACTCTCTGAAGATTTTAGCATGGTGATGAATATGACAATGTTAATGTATTTGGTCTTGGCGGAATAGATCTGCTACGCTGCTGCTGCTGAATTGCTGCTGCTGTTGGTTATTGCTGTAGTTGTAGATTATTGCTGCTTAGAGGTCGACCGATTGAGTGGGTTTAGAGTGGGTTTTTCACTGACCGATGCCGATATTTAGAAATCAGGGCAGCCGATATGTGATGCCGATTTTTTTGGCCGATTTTTTTTCCCCCTTACTTCAGCAATTGTAAGTTGCTTTGGATAAAAGCGTCTGCAAAATGAATAAATGTGAATGTAAACTACGGTCTACCTACTGCTGCTGCAACTAAACGCATGTTTTGATTTGATTTGCTATGCATGCTGCTATTAATAATTCACAAAAAATTGCGAACTGAGTAACTATGCATACTGCTGCTACAGCTGCACGAAGGTACTTAGAATTACTAAGAGTCTTTATTAAACAACGAACCACAGGGCTCGCAAAATCGCTAGCCCGACGTCCCGGGGCTATTGAGAATGAATTTGCATTTCCAATAAGCCTTTCTTGCTGTTTATGGTCAGATGATCAATGCAAATATCAATTTATCAAATAGCAATATATGTTCTTACCTTTTTACGCAGCAAACACATAGTTGTAAATGAGAAAGAAGTTAATGTGCCTTCTAAAAATCGAAACAGTTAAGACAAGTAATATTTATACGTTTTAAATTGACAATAATGTATATGCTTGATTTATCCCTTTTCATGAAAATGGTCTAAAGGCTGAAATGCTGTTGTATAAGATTTTTGTTTTTGTGAAAACATTGCCTTAAATTAATTTTTTTAAATTCTGCAGATACCCTGTAAATAGTGAAATAAATTCCTTCCTTCATATTTGTTGATATTTGTGTATTTTTATATATTTTTGATTGACATTTAAACTCCTATCTGATTTTCTATATATATATATATATTTTTTTTTAAAAGGTCTTTTTTTATTTAGGCTAGTTAAATTAATTTTCGGGCTACCAAAATCTGAAGAGTACCTGCCCAAAGGGCTACCAGGGATTTTGAAATTTTGTCCACTGAATCAAAGTGAAGACTGTTTACTTATCTTAGCTGTTTAGTTTCAGAGAAACTATATAAATGCCAGCCATATAAATGCAAGGCAGTAAGCTCATTGGCTGCATATGCAGCATGAACCAATCAGCTTGTGCCAAGTCGTTTAACTCTCTGAATATCATCAGTTACGTTAACAACCCATCATCCTGCGCCATCTTGAGTTTCATGACTAAACTATATATTTGAATGATCATGTCCAACAGTATTGAAAATCTGTTTTAAAAAATCTAGATGGAATGATATCTTGAGAAGATGAAGTTGATCTTAGACGTTCAACAATGGCCTTACTGGATTCAAAAGAAACAGGCTGAAAATCGCTCCACTGCATCGGACCGCTTGATCTCTCAGGTTGAACAGAATTCCCCAAGGGCAGGTTAGATCTTAATTGAACGGTTTTCTCATTAAAGAATGTACAGAATTGTTCACACAGTGATACGGAAGCATCAGTAAAAATGTTGACAGGGGGACTGACTGAGCACAGAATCAATAACAGAGAAGAGGTTCTTAGGTCTGTGTAAATTGACTGGAGTAATGGCTTCTGAAAATTCAGCTTTGTCATCAGAGGAATACATTACATTTTAAATTCAGATAGAAAACAGGTATTTTAAGATGTAATATTTCACAATATTATTTTTTATCAAATAAATGAAGCTTTAGTAGGCCTGTCGCAATGATCAATATATCGACTTATCGCACAATATATGTACATGACCTCAATCATTTTTGGTGACGCAATATATCGCCCATTATATTTACTTAAGAATTAATGTCACCATGTTTAGTACATTCCACTTGCGCCTGTGTCTTTTGCAGCTTCTCGTACATAACGTGGTGTAGTCATGAGGTGCTAGTTCAAATTTAAAAAATGCTTCTACAAAAAAGTTTCATCTGCAGATATGGCCTTGTTTAGGGATCTGTGCCTTTGTGCATACGGACATCTGACTGCTAAGTAGTGACTGTTTTTCAGCAATAGTGTGCACCCTTCATTTACAGAGAAAGGGTCAGGAAAAAATCTGTAGATGGAAAAATCTCCATACACGTTCTTTGTGCATTTTTCTTTTTTTCTACTTGTTACTTTGCAGTTTTTGTTAGAAAATGTTTATTTACTATTTATTCAAG
>NW_015632405.1:725705-726938 GCF_001515625.1 Sinocyclocheilus rhinocerous
TCTTATCGCAATTATTTCTGGGGCAATATATCGCACAACAAAAAGTTATCGTGACAGGCCTAAGCCTTAGTGAGCATAAAAGATGCATTGTAATGTGCATTATTATCAGTTAATTAATTAGTTAAATCTTTTTAATAAAATATATTGGCCATAATGTTCATATATTTTATACTACGTTATTGATTACATAGCTTCCTGGGATATTTTTTTGTGGGTCAGTTATGGAATTCAACTATCAAACAATTCTGAATAATAAACCTAACTTACCTGCAATACTATGCTGTAAAACAAATCGAATAATGATTTAAAATAAACTCCTGTCAGGAAATTTACTGTTACAATTGCCCCTTCCCCCTCTTATCTTTTTGTCTTTGTTTCCCACAGGTAGCAGAAGTCTGCACGGTTGTGGACATGTGTTGACACCAGTCGAGGCTTTTCGCATCAAAAGCAATGCAGCCCTGCGATTTAACAAAGCACATGCTCAGCTACACGGCCGTACACAGCAGGTCTTTGGAAGTTTGAAAAGCCGTTTCCAGTGCCTGCGTGACATCGGCTCCATTCAGTCACCTGAGTCAGTGGCATGTACCATCAAAGCCTGCTGTGTCCTGCACAACATCTGCAAGAAGTTCTCCGTACCGTTACCCTTGGATTTTAGCGTAGAGCCACTCCACCCACCATCTGAGGTGGTGAACATAATGGCAGAGCAGCCATTTGACTACATGGAAGACACTAAAGATGAAATGATAGAAGCGTTTTTTAATATTGCAGAAGATGAAGGCGAAGGTGTGACCAGATATGTAAAAGAACAGTTGTGATTGCAAAAAGCCAGAAACCATTAGAGGTTAAACCACATGTACTGAATACTATTAATGAAATGAACACAGACAAATGCATGCCAATGCCAGTTGATTCTTCACATAGTTTATTCAATTAATCAATAATTGATCAAAATAAGTTAATGCTAATACAGTAATATTTGTCAACAAGTGATGTGAATAAAAACAAAATGTCTATGAAAGACTTTAAATGGCACTCTCTTAATAATACAAGTCTGTTATAAGAAATGGTATTGGAGTGGTACCATGTCTCAGTTATGCTATCAGCTGTTAATACCATAGTGCTTTCAAATACAGCAAAATAGTGAATGATTATTATATTTATATTTACACCAAAAGAGCTGAAAACCTGTATTACCATGGTACCATGTCCAGATGTTAATAGGCGGTACATAAT
>NW_015632405.1:728472-748653 GCF_001515625.1 Sinocyclocheilus rhinocerous
ACCGACCCCACTAGTGAGGTGTGCATCTGAAAGTGATCCGTTCACGGTTAATGTAGAAATGAATGCCCACAGAAGATATCAAAAGCATTGGAGATTTCGGGTAAATAAGGTAATCCCCAATTCACTTTACTGTTCTAAATCCGCGATGCTTGACGTTGTATTCTCACATACATGAACTAGCACAACTGCTTGCTGCTGCTGCTAATGCTACTGCTGTTATATGAACAAGACATGCTTAGTAATTACTCCTCACGCGAATAACCTGCGCGTAGTTTTACAACTTGTATGTTTTCTAGTTTAAATATGTAAATCTGATGAACGCAATAACAATCGAATAATGATTTAAAATAAACTCCTGTCAGGAAATTTACTGTTACAATTGCCCCTTCCCCCTCTTATCTTTTTGTCTTTGTTTCCCACAGGTAGCAGAAGTCTGCACGGTTGTGGACATGTGTTGACACCAGTCGAGGCTTTTCGCATCAAAAGCAATGCAGCCCTGCGATTTAACAAAGCACATGCTCAGCTACACGGCCGTACACAGCAGGTCTTTGGAAGTTTGAAAAGCCGTTTCCAGTGCCTGCGTGACATCGGCTCCATTCAGTCACCTGAGTCAGTGGCATGTACCATCAAAGCCTGCTGTGTCCTGCACAACATCTGCAAGAAGTTCTCCGTGCCGTTACCCTTGGATTTTAGTGTAGAGCCGCTCCATCCACCATCAGAGGTGGTGAACATCATGGCAGAGCAGCCGTTTGACTACATGGAAGACACTAAAGATGAAATGATAGAAATGTTTTTTAATATTGCAGAGGATGAAGGCGAATAAGCTGTGACCAGATTTAAAAGAACAGTTGTGATAGCAAAAAGCCAGAAACCATTACAGTTTAAACCATGTACTAAATAATGTAATTAACAGAGACAAATGCATGCCAATGCCAGTGATTCTTCACATAGTTTTGTTCAATTAATCAATAATTGATTAAAAGAAGTTAATGCTAATAAACTAATATTTGTCAACAAGTGATATGAATAAAAACAAACTGTTTATGGAAGACTTAAAATAATACAAGTCTGTTACAAGAAATGGTATTGCAGTGGTACCATAGCTCAGTGATGCTGTCAGCTGTTAATATCATGGTACTTTCACATACAGCACAATAGTGAATAATTATCATATTTATATATACACCAAAAGAGTTGCCATGGTTGTGTCTAAAAACATGTATTACAATGGTACCACCATGTCCAGAAAAGATGTTAAAGGGATAGTTCACCCAAAAATGAAAATGTGATGTTTATCTGCTTACCCCCAGGGCATCCAAGATGTAAGTGACTTTGTTTCTTCAGTAGAACACACGCGAAGATTTATAAGTCAAACCGTTGCAGTCTGTCTAAGGTTCGAAAAACACATTATTTTCCACATTCTGTACATTATTGTTTCTCCTCTATGCCCCGCCTTTCTGAAACGCGTCGATTTTTACAAAGCTCATCGTTCTGAAAAGCGAGGTGTGCTCTGATTGGCCAGCTATCCAGTGCGTTGTGATTGGCGGAATACCTCAAGCGTGTGACGAATATGTTACGCCCCTTACCATACTGTTGATGCCGCGGCCGCGGCCTTGAGTGAGCGGAGGCCGGAGGCCTAGAGTGAGCCGCGGCCTAAAGTGAGCGGAGGCCGGCTTGAGTGAGCAGAGGCTTGAGAACGGCGCGGCCGGCGGATTCGACGAAGGAGCGTCCGGCGGGCTTGCGGCAACCACATGTGACGACCCCGGGCTGGACTCCGCTTCCTCTTAACTTTTATAAAGAATATCTCTTTGAATTTGAGACTTTAGTCTTTGCAACTTTACAGATCTTCTTTATGCACCAAGAGCTTGTAACACTCCAAAGAGAAAGGAAAAATTGAAATCGCATCATATGACCCCTTTAAAATCATTTTTTATTTAATTGTTTACAAATTGATTGTGGCTGGAAACATATCATGCCTGGTTAGGACATGATGTAAATGTATTCAAAAGTTACAGTTCAGTTAAATCTTCGTTTTACAAAAGTGCAAAAAAATTACATGACAGCAAATACCAAAACAGGTAACACAACACACATTATTTACCCAAATATGTGAAGGCAAATGTGAAAGTTACTTAAATTTGACTGAATGTGACTGGAATTTCACTAATGTGACCACAACTTAACCTTAAACTCTGATTGGTAGTTTAAGAAATACAAAATGTTTGTTTACACCGTTCTTTCCATATAATAACAGTTCGCAGAAACTATATCTGTGAAGCAAAACCTTTCCCCTTCTTGGCAGCTCTGAAAAAATTATTCTCTATTTTACATACAGATATGACATTATTTAAATCAGGGTACCCAGTCCTGATGTAAATAATTACACAATTATCGTCTTTAGCTGAACTATTCCTTTAAAGCATGTTATACGACAGGCTGCTGAGAATACGTGACAATGGCAAAATAAGAAATGATGGAAAAATACTTCGGTATTAACCTAAAACAAATCAAATTCAACTGACATTAAATAGACCATCTCTTATTTCAATTTTAACATAAAATTATCATTTAAAAGCAATGTGCAAAATAAGCAGCACTTAGTACAGCATAAAGGAAAGTTTCCTTTCAGAGACCACAGTTTATCAAGCAAAAATGTAATATTAAAAACAAGCCTATACACAGCTATTTAGTTAAATAAAGAGTGGCAGTTAAGTTTAAATGGTAAACATTTAGTGCTTTATGTCTTAGGCTCAAAATACCATGGCCAGTATCTTTCAGCCTTGTTAGCAGAAGAGTATTTGTATCTAAAATAATATTAATAATAATAACTTAATGGATTAGGCTTTCAGTTTTTATTTTTTGAAGGGTATGTATTTGAAATGGACCATTGGACCATATGATATGGCTTATATTTCTGTTCATATTTGACTTTGTTTGTCGTATTCTTTTAATGCTATTGCATTGACATAGATCATGTCTGAGTTTTCATAGAGAGGCTCTGACTTAGGCCCAGCTTTGGGTTGTAGACTATCCATGATGCACTGGTGCAGGAACACATACTGAGACTGTAAGAGACAGAGAGATAAGCATAAAACAGATGAAAGTAAAGAGTGTCTGCCAGGAATACGCATTTCCTTATTTCCAAGTGATAAAATTATTGCCTGTAATTACATAACATGTAATAATTATAAAAATACAGATGCCATCCTGTTAGAACAAAGAATGTCCTTTTAACTCAAAATAGGCATACCTTAAGAACATGCAGATAATGTTATTGTACTGCTGTGAAGTCTTAAAACCTAATTGTAGAATTAGCAGTAACATAACTGTATGTATATATGGAATAATGAAAGAAAAACTTGGGAAAAACAGTAAAAGAATATTTCTTGTATTTCTTTGTTTTATTGCTACTAGTTATATAAATTAGTGTTTTCATTTCATGTTATTTTGGTGTTTACTGATACTTTAATCATTGGCATGAATGCAAAGAATGCCGCTTTTGATAAATTTCCAAAAGCACAGTGGTTTATTAGTACATAAATGTTTAAGTAGTTTGATATTTTTGCATTATTCCATGATATATGTGACCCTGGACCACAAAACTAGTCATAAGGGTCAATTTTTCGAAATTTAGATTTATTCATCATATGAAAGCGGAATAAATAAGCTTTCCATTGATGTATGGTTTGTTATGATGGGACAATATTTGGCCGAGATACAACTATTTGAAAATCTGGAATCTGAAGTTGCAAAAATTCAAAATATTGAGAAAATCGCCTTTAAAGTTGTCCAAATGAAGTTCTTAGCAATGCATATTACTAATCAAAAATTAAGTTTTGATATATTTACAGTAGGAAATTTACAAAATATCTTCATGTAACATGATCTTTACTTAATATCCTAATGATTTTTGGCATAAAAGAAAAATCTATAATTTTGACCCATACAATGTATTTGTGGCTATTGCTACAAATATACCCCAGCGACTTAAGACTGGTTTTGTGCTCCAGGGTCGCAAATGTGGTTACATACTGTAAAATATATAGTCTGAGATGGAATTTTTACAGTAAAATTCTGGTGACCACAGCAGCCTTTTTTTAAGTGTTTGGATCCTCCAGGAAAAAAGCTAGCCATAGCCCAAATAGGCTATATTCATCATTATCAAAATAATCGCCACAATAATAATACCACCACCTAGAACCCAATTCTACGCTAAATTGCTCTAAAAGTAAATCCCCTTTACAATTATGCATCTAAATCAGCGTTACCTCAGTTTGCACCATTAGTGGCCGGCTGAGTCTCATTTGCTTGACAAACGCTGCAATTCCCACTGCCTTCTCTTTGTGCAGCTGCTGTAGCAGGACGTCCAGCGCTATCAGGGTACCTGTCCGGCCTACTCCGGCACTAGTGTACAGAGATGGTGACAGAAGGATTAAAACTTTGCTTTATTTTGTCAATGTAATTATTTATACTGCTTTGCTGTCAGCTCTCAGCAGTCGACTGACTGTGATTATTCACGTTAAGTTAATATTTGAATTGGGTTTCAAAGTGAGTAGTGGTACACCTGCAGTGTACAATTGTCGGCCCTGCAGAGAAAGAGCTCTCTATGTGCTGACGGATGAGTCCTCTGAATTGGATCAGCTTCTCTGTGCCAGCGGGAACACCGTGATCCGGCCATGCTGTGAAGTGGAAGTGCCTCACTGTTCGTGTCTCTGAGGTGTCTTTCTGTTATAGACAAAAAATAGACAGAAATAGATTGTGTCTTAGGCTAATCTGACCAGTGATGTGCTAATATATTCATATTCTAGTTAAATGGCTCATATCAGAAGAAAGCAGAATACATGTTTCTGAATACCAGATGAACTAATGATAAGAGTATAATGTGGTAAAGTCTGTCAAAGCTTGTGCTGTTTCTCACTGTGTGTAGCACCTACAGCTCTGCAGATCCTGCTGAAGGATCCCAAGAAATGAGTGGATTATCTATATTGAATAAGATATCTAAATATTAAATTTTTCTATAATACTGTATGTCACAATGTGATAATTACTATGTGAAGAGGCAATTAAAAACTATCCACTTGTTAACTGTCATCATCACTTGTTTAGAAATCATGCGTCACCTTTTCTGGTTCCAAATGCTTTATCATATCATAAAAGCAAACAACAAACAGTGCTAAAATACTCTCGCAGTGTGCTTTAGTACTACCGAAAAATCACGATCCTGATAAATATGACCTTAAATCACTGCCAGACCGTGATTAATATTTTCTGAATTGTTAAAATATTGGTGTATGGAACACCATGAAATTTAAATATTTTAGCTTAAAAGTGTGCTATTAATAAATAGTTAATCATAAACAGCTGTCAGGGCCAGAGAGAATTTGGATGAAAAATAAAGTCACAAAAAACATGCAACTGTTTTTGGCACCCCCAAAAAACACTAATATTTATAATCATTTCAGACAACATTAAGCAGTCTGGCATGTTGCTCTGAATATTATGTTTCATTTTATTGTCATTAAACAGAAAAATAGAAATATTTCAGCTCACATTTTTTACATTAAATTCTCGCAGAGTCCAACTTGGAAATGTATCCTCCGATTTCACTGTAACAAGCAGGTTCCCATAAAGACATGGCGTGTAGTCCAGTGGCCAGTATTGCTCACACTTGACCTGGAGAAGTTAAATCAGAAAAGTTAAATCAGAAAAAAATCAATAAAAATGAATTCAAATAACTGTACCAAGTGCAGAGGTCAAATCTGATGTAGCAAGCTAAAAATTATGCAACCAAACCACTCTATGTGAAATACTGTGTTATTACACGAAATTGGATTGAAAATGCCAAACAAACATTTTTTTGAATTGAACATCACGCAACAATAATGTAGCATAATACTGTTTCATACATCACTACATAATGTATAGTTTCATATAGTGTTTAAAAAAATGGAAGCCAGTAAACACTTGAAACTACAGTAAGCAGAACTGAACTTTGCCTTACCTTTCCACTCTCAGTGCAGTTGGTTACCATGACGATGGCCTGTGACCTTTTCTCCCAAACCATGCTCCAGAAGTCATTGACAGTGGATGGCAGTGGACCTTGAGCAGCGATATACTGTCTGCTTGCATTGCCGTAGCCCTGATATGCACATAAACAAATGTCAATCCACCAGGAGCACTTTTCTCTGGAGATACAAGCGAGGTAGTGCTTTGTGTTATGAATTACAGCTGATGTTAACTACTATTTAACGTACTTACAGGCATGTAGTTAGCATTGATATAATCAGAATCACCCTCATCATTTGTGGTGAGATGCACTCTAGAGGAGTCATCTTAAAGACAGAGAGGAGGATTTTCCAAGACAGACACTGTGCAGTAATTGTGTGTGTGGTCCTGGTATTCCCTACATTATGGGGACCAAATGTCCCCACAAGGATAGTAATACCAGTAATTTTTGACCTTGTGGGGACCTTTTTTAGTCCCCCATGAGCTTATAAATCATACAGAATGAAATGTTTTGAAAATCTAAAAATACAGAAACTTTTGTGGGGTAGAGTTAGGGTAAAGGGATAGTATAAAAGGTAAAGGCCGTATAAAAACCATTACATCTATGGAAAGTCCAACACAAACCAGTGTGTGTGTGTGTGTGTGTGTGTGTGTAAACACTTACAGGCTGAAACATTGGAAAATCGGTTTTTGTCCTTGTTTTCAGGCAGAAGAGCTGCTATACTAGACTGTTCTATACCAACTGAACTCAAGTCCTGTTAAAACATATTCAGTAAAAACATACTCAACAAACGCTCTGAATATTGAGAATTAACTTGATGATTCTAACATATAAACAGGTTGGCATTTTCAATATTAGTTTTAGTTCAATAATAGTTTTAATGCCACTTAAAATTCAGTCAGAGATAAAAATAATAAAAATGTAATTTCATATTTGATAAACCCTACCTCATATTCCTCACTGAAACCTCTATTCTCATCACGACTCATGTTTTGATAATATTCAGGAAATGTATCCAAGGGAATCGGTCTGAAAAACATTTCACAGTTTACCTTTGTATATATATATATATATATATATATAGGTCACTAAAATAACATCATATACAGTGGCCCCCAAAATGTAGACACTTTTGGCATACACAAAAATAACATAGCATTAGATAGCAAAATATTAATAAAGCAAGTGCATTTGTGTATAAAAAATACTGGACATGACACTTTCACATTTTGATATCCAATCACACAATTTCACCTAAAGTTCACCGAAAACTGAAAATTCTGTCATTGTTTACTCACCCTCACATCATTTCAAACCTGTATGCTTTTCTTTCTTCTGAAGAATACAACAGAAGATATTCTGAAGAATGTTGGTAACCAAACAATTTTGGTCATCACTGAGCTCAATTGCACAAAAATAAGACATTTCTCAAAATATCTTCTTATATAGGTTCCACATAAGAAAGTCACTCAGGATTGGAAATGACATGGGGAGAAATTTTGAGGTCAGCTTCCAAATGCTTTGCTTTGGGCCACTGTATTTTACAATTTTCCAAAATAATAGAGTCATACATACTTGTAGTTTTTATTAGGCACTTTTGACTCCACAAGTGGGTTTCGCATTCTAAAGATGTGAAAAGACATTAGAGATAAACCCAATACAGCTTATATTGCATTATATTATGAAAGAAACCCATAATCCCAGACAATCAATCAATAAAAATCATACTTATTGTGCTTTGCAGAACCATAGCACCGCCATGAAAATACAGCAACACAAATAATGATGACCAAGAGGAAAAACACAAGTACTCCTGCTATAACACCTGCAGAAAACAAAAAGAAACAAACACTGAACATGTCAATGCAATGTTCAATTTATATAAATAAATACACGATTAAGCTCTATGCAGCTGAAGCCTATGAGGGTTAAAATCCTTCAGAAATCATTCTTATATGCTGATTTGCTGCTCAAGAAACATTCATCATTATTGTAATGGTTCTATTATTATCAGTGATGAAAACAGTTGCCCTTCAGGAACTCGAGCTGTGTCTAACGCTTTGGGAATGCCCTGGCGAGACCACGTTCTGAAGCATGTGTGAAATCAGTCCAATAGCGAAGCGAGACGTCACGAGCGGGGTGACGTTAGCAACCAGGAAGCATAAAGGCGCATCCGACAAGCGCATCCGACAAGGGCACATGTTAGCTTCATTCTCTTCAGCGAGCGCGCCTGTGGTGTGTGTGTGTGTGTGTATGCAAAATCACTCAGTCAGTCAGAAATGTCTCTGTATAGCAAGTGAGAACAATGCCAAAGTGTAAAACAAAATCAAATGTGGCGAGCGGAGGGCATTTCAAGTCGTGTGTTCCTCCCTGCCCACACTTTCGGGTGGGGATACACATGATTTGTGCGTTGTCTGTTTGGTAGCGGAGCATGCATGGTCAGCTCTCGGCTGTTATTGTGGGGATTGCAAGTGGATTTAGTGGAGGGATCCGAGACGGGCTCGTCCTTATCTCGGTCCTCATCCGCTAGATCCATGGCTCCCTCTCAGAGATCGGAAGCCCGCCCCGCGGTTTCTTCCCTCCGGAGAGAGAGCCAGACGCTTCATCTATCTTTATCCTTCCTGATGTGATGAGCGTCGACATGGAGGAGACTGTGGACTTGCCACCACAGTCTCTCACGTATGAGGAGCTTGTGGAGGTTGTGACTCGTGCTGTAGCCAAACTGATCGTGGCATAAACCACATTCGTCCCACAGCCCCACAGTATCTAACTACTCTAACATCACAGAGCTGAATGAAAAGGGATCCCTCCTGGATGCCCTGCTATCGCCTTCTGGCCTCTTCGGCGGCGCAGTAGACACTGTCGTCGAGAGGTTTCAAGAGGC
The DNA here is from genome assembly GCF_001515625.1 of Sinocyclocheilus rhinocerous. Lineage (NCBI taxonomy): Eukaryota > Metazoa > Chordata > Actinopteri > Cypriniformes > Cyprinidae > Sinocyclocheilus > Sinocyclocheilus rhinocerous. The sequence continues at coordinate 737,364 of NW_015632405.1, forward strand.
GAAGAAGCCAGCGCTTTCTCCCTCGCCGTCCCCAGGTCTTTGGGACTGCTGAGTGGGAGCCGTCCCAGCCGTCTAGCTCTTCATACCGCCAGACCCAGAAGCAGAGCGTTGTGACCCGTACCCCCCCACAGAAAGAACAGGGGGCGGGGGTGGGGGCGGCACTCTCGGTCGGGGTCCTCTAAACAGAAAGCGGATCTGCGGACCTCAGGGTGCTTCACTGATACCCCTGCCACCCCCCGGTGCGTCCGGGCTCAGGAAGCTCCTGCGAGCAAATTTCCCAGTTGCTGCACGGCGACGATACCTGCCGGTCATTCGCTTCAGGGCTCAGAAGTGGCTCCTCTAGTGACACCAGAAGCCAGTCTCGAGAGACTTGTTCCCTTAGTAGACTTTCTGATAGTGTGGAAACTTCTGCCAAATGTCTCACAATGGGTTCTGCACACTGTAGAGAGAGGTTACAGAATTCAGTTTGGTTCTCGTCCACCTCGCTTCAACGGGGTTATCCCTACACTAGTGGGCCCCGAGCAGGCTCTGGTATTGGAACAAGAAGTAGAAATTTTCTTGAGGAACGAGGCCATAGAACGCGTTCCTCCTCTTGAGAGAGAATCAGGGTTCTACAGCCGTTACTTCATCGTTCCGAAGAAGGATGGGGGGTTGCGTCCGATCATAGATCTGTGTCTACTGAACCGTGCTATCAAACAATTTCGGTTCAAGGTGCTTACTATCAAACAGATCATGTCCCAAATCAGGTCCGAGGACTGGTTTGTCACGATAGATCTCAAGGATGCATACTTCCAGGCATCCATCCTTCCTCAACACAGGAAGTTCCTGAGGTTTGCTTTCGGGAGCGAAGCATACCAGTATCGGGTTCTTCCATTTGACCTGTCACTCTCACCCCGCACTTTCTCGAAGTGTGTGCATGCTGCCCTGGCTCCGTTGCGACTCCAGGGCATCCACAAACTGAATTACATCGACGATTGGTTGATATTAGCTCAGTCAGAGCAGATGGCGGCTCGGCATCGAGATGTCGTCCTCGTCCATATGAAAGAGCTGGGGTTACGGCTAAACGCCAAGAAAAGTGTACTACAGAGAACCACTTATTTGGGTGTGGTGTGGGAGTCAAGTCAAGTCACCTTTATTTATATAGTGCTTTTAACAATACAGATTGTGTCAAAGCAACTGAACAGCATTAATTAGGAAAATAGTGTGTCAATAATGCAAAATGACAATAGTAAACACTCATTTTTCAGTTAAAGGCAGTTCATCATTGAATTCAGTGATGTCTTCATTCAGCTCAGTTCATAGTATCATAGTATCTGTGCAATCAAGGCGACGATATCGCTGGAAATGAAGTGTCTCCAACTAAGCAAGCCAGAGGCGACAGCGGCAAGGAACCAAAACTCCATCGGTGACAGAATGGAGAAAAACCTTGGGAGAAACCAGGCTCAGTCGGTGGGCCAGTTCTCCTCTGGCCAGACAAAACCAGCAGTTCGATTTCAGGCTGCAGCAAAGTCACATTGTGCAGAAGACTCATCTGGTTCCTGTGGTCTTGTCCCGGTGGTCGTCTGAGACAAGGTATTTACAGGGGATCTGTATCTGGGGCTCATCTAGTTGTCCTGGTCTCCGCTGTCTTTCAGGGCTGTAGAGGTCCTTTCTAGGTGCTGATCCACCATCAGTTGTTTCAACAACGATGCAGGCACAGTTGTCTCCTGATCATATCGAAGCGATTCTCACAGCCATGAGGGAAGTGAGAGAAGGCCAGTTACTCACTGTCAAAAAGTTTCAGAGACTGTTGGGTCTGATGGCAGCTGCGTCCAACGTGATAACTTTTGGCCTGCTGTACATGAGACCCTTGCAGTGGTGGCTCAGGGCCAAGGGGGAACCCGCTTCACACGATCAAGGTCACGCTGCAATGCTTACATGCCTTAGAAATGTGGAAGAAACCTTGGTTCCTGTATCAAGGCCCGTCGCTGGGGGCTTCTTGTCGTCATGTAACACTAACGACGGACGCCTCCCTCACGGGTTGGGGAGCGGTCATGAGTGGTCTGTGGGAAGGCCATCATCTCACGTGGCACGTCAACCGCCTGGAGATGTTGGCCGTGTTTCAAGCTCAAAAACACTTCCTTCCAGACCTAAGGGGACATCATGTGCTTGTTCGCACAGACAACACATCGGTGGTCTCCTACATTAGGGGTTCTCAACCTTTTTTACTCAGGGCCCCCCCTCCTTCTCCTGTTAATTTTGCACGGCCCCCCTATGCCTGACATTTCCTCTTATACTGTACTTCCAAAGCAAAAAGAAAAGTGTTTATTTTTAGCCTTTTTTTATTAACCAAAACATTTGTTATGCCTTATTATTATTCTACCGCATTATTTAAAAAAACCTCAAAATTCAAACAAGATTTCTGCTCTCACTCTCTCTCTATATATATATATATATATATGTATATATATATATATATATACATATAGAGATTTAAATCTCCTGAATTCTTTACTTCAGACATGCTTTACAACTTCAGAATACTTTTTCTTAAATAAGTGAACCTGCCATAACAAACAGAACAACAGGGAGATGCCAAAAGAACACTCACTAAACCTGTCCCTTTGAACTGGACTGACTGAATATCTACTGTTTGCATCCATTAAAAAAAATAAACATACAAATGAAAAATACAGCAATATACATTCTAAATCTGTTGAAACACATCGATCTGAAGGCGGTTCGATGAAGACGGGATCAGTGAACAGTTCCTCCGTCAGAGCGCGTCTGATGCTCATATGTGCATAAACACCACTGAGCCTCACAAGATCATCCTCTATGGGTGAGCATCCATTATAAAACACTCAGGATATTAATTTGGACAACTATGCAAATACATTGAAATTTCACAAAAATACGATAGGGATCAGAGCCCCGAGAGAGTGCATAGTTTGTGAATCAATAATGCGTGCCTAATGTACGACTCTGATATACAGGAGTGGCATACATTAGGCACGCGCAAGTTCGTTATTATTACTCTAATCATCTTTACCTTTACATTAGCGCGATGGGAGCCGAATGCAGCCGAGAGATGTAGTTTGCATGCAGCGGTTGGAAGTTTTGAGCCGCCGTTCAGTCTGTATTTAACAGTGCAATGAGGCTTGCTGCGCAGAGTCCAAAGCAATCAATCAAGAACATGAGAGAGGCCGTGCTTTGATCATTTTAATTGAACACATTAATAATTAAATTAATTATAGGATAATATTTAAATTAATTTTAAGCCATCTCGCAGCCCCCCTGGAGGATCACTGCGAGATGGCCACTGCTAGTGGGCCACGACCCCCCCCCCGGTTGAGAACCCCTGTCCTACATCAATCGGCAGGGGGTTCTGCGCTCGCGCCCTCTTTACAGGCTCCTGTGGGCTCAGGGAAAGCTTCTATAATTAAGAGCAGTCTACATCCCTGGGCATCTCAATCAGGGAGCAGACATCCTGTCGAGACGGGCTGAGGCCCGGGGAATGGAGGCTCCTCCCAGAGGTGCTGGAGCTCCTTTGGAGGGAGTTCGGCCAGGTGGAAGTGGATATATTTGCGTCGCAGGAAACGACACACTGTCCACTCTGGTTCTCCCTCACGCATCCAGCTCCGCTTGGGCTGGATGCCATGGTACAGACGTGGCCGAGGCATCGTCTGTACTCATTTCCCCCGATCGCTCTGCTCCCGGGAGTTCTGGAGAGAGTATGCTGGGATGGGGTCCGTCTTCTGCTAGTAGCCCAGTTCTGGCCGGCCCGAGTAAGGTTCTCGGACCTTGTGTCCCTCCTCGATGGCTCTCCGCTGGAGATTCTCATCAGGAGGGACCTCCTCTCTCAGGCGGGGGGCACCATCCTTCACCCCCACCCAGAGTTATAGAAGTTATGAGCGTGGCCCCTGCGGGGGCACAGCTCATAGCATCCGGTCTCTCAAGTGAGGTTGTTGAGACCATACTCCAGTCCAGAGCTCCCGCCACTAGGAAACAGTATGCCTTGAAGTGGAGACTTTTCACTTCTTGGTGCGGACAGCGACTGCAAGACCCAGTCAACTGCCCAGTTGGTTCAGTTCTGGAGTTTCTGCAGGAGTGATTTTCCGCAAGGTTATCTCTTTCCACTCTGAAGGTTTACGTGGTGGCCATAGCTGCTTACCATGCACTTCAGGGTGGTCAGTCAGTGGGAAGACACCCGTTAGTTACACGCTTCCTCCGTGGCACCTGGAGGCTAAGGCCAGTACAGCGCACCAAGGTGCCTGGCAGTGGTTCTGGAGGCTCTGTGCAAAGCTCCCTTTGAACCCATTGAAGATATCTCATACAAGCTCCTCATGCTTAAGACAAACTTCCTGCTCGTTATATCCTCGTTGAAGAGGATAGGGACCTCCAGGCACTCACCGTATCGTGCCTGGAGTTTGCCCCGAGCATGGCAAGGGCGTTCCTTTAGACCCGGGTATGTCCCTAAAGTGCCCACTTCCTCGCCGGGTCCCATTGTACTGCAAGCCTTTTGTCCTCTTCATTTCCAGGAAGCAGGCCAGGAAAGACTCAATCTGCTCTGTCCAGTGCGAGCACTGGACTCATACGTTCACAGAGCTGCCCAGTGGCGTAAGGCAGATCAGTTGTTTGTTTGCTTTGGTCCACCTAAGAAGGGGGTTCCAGCGACCAAGCAAACTATGAGTCGGTGGGTGGTTGAGACCATCACACTGGCCTATGAGTCCTCTGGCCTCCAGTCTCCTATAAGGGGTCAGAGCGCACTCGACAGGGGTATGGTGGCCTGTGGTGTATGGTGGGTGTGGCCCTTCAAGATGTTTGTGCTGCGGCAGGCTGGTCCTCTCCGCACACATTCATCCGTTTCTACAGTCTGGACCTGACATCTACCCCAGGGTCCCAAGTTCTCTCGTCTTGATGTGCTCGGCAGATACACACCAGACAGAGACTTGCTCGTATGGCGCAGTGGGTATTTTCGTTCCCAAAGCGTTCAGCACAGCTCGAGTTCCTGAAGGGGAACGTCTCGAGGTTACTTATGTAACCATGGTTCCCCGAAAGGAACGAGACGCTGCGTCTCCCTGCCATACTTCCTGCATCCCTGCAGGCGCTCGCTTCCGCAGAAGCTAACATGTGCGCTTGCCGGATGCGCCTTTATGCTTCCTGGTTGCTCACGTCACCCCTCTCATGACATCTCGCTTCGCTATTGGACTGATTTCACACATGCTTCAGAACGTGGTCTCGCCAGGGCGTTCCCAAAGAGTTCGACGCAGCATCGCGTTCTCTTTGGAGAACCATGGTTTCATACGTAACCTCGAGACGTTTTTTTCTAATTAATGTATTGTGGAAACCACGATATACTACCATACAAAAGTCTGTGGTATAGTAAGCAAGAAAAAACTATGAAATTCAAACGTTTATTGAGCAGGGATACATTAAATTGATCAAATAAATTTATCACAATAAGATAATAAAGACTTGAATAAAGTTACAAAAGATTTCTATTTTAAATAAATGCTGTTCTTTGACCTTTCTTTAAAAAAAAAAAAGAATCCTGGAAAAAAGTATTAAGGTTTCCACAAAAATATTAAGCAGCAAAAACGAAATAATATGAGATGGAAGGAAAAACTATATTTCACTGAAAAAAGGTCCATATGACTTGCTGTATGTCCAAATAACTTGCTATATTACAAGTCTTCTGAAGTCACATGATAGCAGTTGTGTGTGGAACAGGCCATCTTGATATCCATCCTTGCCCTCCTTGGTATATCCATGAGAGCTCATGAGAGAAGCAAGATTCATACGGGTTTGAAACAACATGAAGTTGAGTAATAATGACAGAACTTTCATTTTTAAGATTAATTATTACTTTAATTTATATTTAACTTGGAATATTCCTGAAGTTTTAAGACACTATCTTTAATTACACATATGTAGACATTATTTTACCTGATGGATTTGTTTGGCAGTTGACTGATATTGTTTGACTCCTCACGGCTCCAGAAAATGATGATGCTGTCACTTTGTACCACTGGGCAGCTTGCAGGCCATTTATCTCCTGTCTTATTGGTTTTTCTGAACTATGTGATTTGTTGAAACTTTGTCTATCAACATCCACCTGCACCACATCCACAACTCCATATGGAGGATCCCAAATTACAGCCAGACCATACCCTCCAGAATTATATTCACAGCGGAGATGAGATACACTATTTGGAACTAGTTTGAGAGAGAAAAAGAAGGACAAAAAATTTAATTGAATATCAGCTGATCAGTGGCACAATCCAAACAGAGCATGTAAACTCACCTAATGTCATGCGGTGTGAGCATTGTAGCAGCCGCTCTGACTCCAAGTCATAAAACAGTGAAACAGTGTAGCTTCCTCCAGGATACAGGTCTTGCAGATTCACCCTTTTGTCATTTACAGGGTCATTTTTATCACTTCCAGTGCTGTTTTGAGCTTTCACATATGTGCAACCATTCACTTCAGCCTCTATTGATGAGTTGGTAACTTTCCAGTTAAAGGATGCACAGTTAAGGGCTGCAGAAAACATAAGAGCATATGAATGCCGATTTCAAACTGAGTTGAATTCTTACTCTTGGGGTCTTAATCTTGACATAAGTGGTACAGGACTTTAGGTAACATGTTACTGCATCCTTGTTACACGTTACATTTATTTACCGAAGTAACAACAGTAAATTATTTGTGCTGTCAAAGGATTAATCGCGATTAATCACATCCAAAATAAAAGTATTTGTTTACATAATATATGTGTGTGTACTGTGTATATTTATTACGTATATACTGTAGATGCATGTATATATTTAAGAAAAAAAAGTATATATTAAATATATATATAAATTAAATTATATGAATATAAATATGTAAATGCATGTACATATTTTCTATATATTTTATATACTGTATGTGTGTGTATTTATATATACATAATAAATATACACAGTACGCACACATATTATGTAAACAAAAACTTTTATTTTGGATGTGATTAATCACGATTAATCGTTTGACAGCACTATAAATTATGCATAATTATATGCAAGTAACCCTAAATCAAACCCTAGTCCTTACACTAACCTTATAGTAAATACATATTGTTAATTAATATCACTTAATATTTAAATATATAATTACACTGTAACAATGGCACCTTTCAGTAAAGTGTAAACAGACTTTAACTTCCTGATCTGGCCCCAACTCAGATTTAAAACATATGTTTGTTTATTATGCAAATTAAGATTAATAAATCATTTTAAAGTATGTTTCACTGTTAGTTTATTTTAACTAACGCTAACAAATGGAAGTTTACCAACATTTTTTTTTCAAGCATTTAAAACCACACACATTTTTTTTCCCTAGCAAGTATTTTTGACTAGCAAGCTGTCAAAACTCAGTTAAAACTCATACATTTGCTTTTTAAATAAGTAGCTGAATTAAAGTAATGTTATCAAAACTTACTAGTGATGTTCTTAAAGCTGTATCCTCTACTTAAGGCATTGTTCACCACAGTAAAGAGAGTAAAATTGTGTTCAGTGCCTGGTGTGAGAGATGAGTAAGTATGTGTAATCACATCACCCACAGCAGATCCAGTGAAATTTTTCTCACTCCCCTCTCCCTGACTTTTCAAGGTGTAGTTGTAGATGCCATTATTGTTTAACTTATTCCATGAGATAGTCAACTCTGTCTGTGACCGAGTGACTGTAACTCCAGTTATGTCAGATAGAGCTGTGAAGAGAACTGAACGGTTAGTAATTAATAGAAATACTGCAGCACATTCTTCACAAATGTATCACTGAGATGTGGTATGTGTCAGGGTTGTACACCATTCAGAACTGAGTTGAAAATTAATTTGAACTGAGGAAAACCAGAAGAAGAACTGTAATACAAATTTAAATTTGATTCTAACCTTAACCCATTACCTTCCAAGAAGTTGCCTTATATTAAGTTATATGAAAATAATAAGGTCAACATTTTGTGGTGCTGTGTGTGCTAAATTGAAATCTGTTTGTATGGCTTTGAACCTAAATTATGTTTAATCAGTAGAAGAAAAAGATCTAGTAATTAGCATTGATGTTCTTGTAATTATGTTGCAAATCTTGTGTTACTAATGAAATCCCTCTGTGCTGAATGTTTGTGAACTGCAATTCAGTACATTTCTTTCCGTTATTTCAGTTCAACATCCTGTGTGTTGTAATCAATTCAAATGCCAACACATGAATTAAAAGCATGCTGATTCTTACATTTTGCCCATTTTTGCTATGTGATACATTTTTTGTCTAATCCAAAGAATAAGAGCTACTTACTCGTGTTGCTATAAAAGTTGAATCCAGTACTTCTCAGATCAGCAAACTCTGTGTACAGAGTGAAGCTGTAATTTGTTGCAGGCATCAAACCTGATATATGACATGTTACCTCATTTCCTTCTGCAGTTTGATTAGTGCAATTCACTGGTGGTTCATCTCTGTTTTCGAGAGTATAGTTGTAAGTGTTGTTGTCTGTGTTTGATACAACATCCCATTGTAAGATCATGTCGGTGTCATTGTGCGTCACATTCACATTTTGAACATTTGATGGCACTGAAACAAATGCAGATATAGTGAAATATGTGTTATACAATGAGCTTGTCATTTACATGTAGATATTAGATAATCAGAAGGAAGTGCAATAATGGAAAAATGTTACCTCTACAGCACCAACTGCCAGTTTGTGACAGTTCCATGGCCAGTGCTGCACTGCCATGGGAAATTTTACATTCACAGATATTTTAAAGGGGTCATATGATGCGATTTCAAGTTTTCCTTTCTCTTTGGAGTGTTACAAGTAATCATTGCTGTTGTTGACTTTACTCCATTGTAATGTTATCTCATTCTCTTTCCGATTGATGACTGAAACATTGTCAACATTAGATGGAACTAAAGAAGAAAGAGACAGAATTTTTATATCCTTTTTTTGTAAATTAATCACATAATGCTAAACTGTCTGTAACCATAGACATTTGTCATTCACTGAACTGTCTTTTTCTAGCTTTCATTGCTAAGGAGGATTCTAGCCTACAAGCCTCAGAAGGACTAGTAAAGGAAGGATACAGCCTTCTGACTGAACATCATCCTATGTATGGGAGAAACGATGGTGGTTCTAGTAATAGTACTATGGTGGCCCACCTTCTAAATAAAAGAGTTAATCACCAGTTGATAAAGTCATTGCATCACTGGAGCTGCCACTCAGCATCATGCCTAAAAATGCTCGTTAGCTGTTCTAAATTCCCTGCAAACCTTCTTGGGGCTTATAGCTTTATTAATATCTGTTTTAGTTAGCTTACATACTAGAATAGCATGATTAACATGATAGCTTAGCAAATACATCACGCATTTGCTCTGACCCTAAATGTATTCACAATAATATTTAATATAAATACATATTAAATTATGTGTAAAAATTCCTGATAGTTCAGTTATTACAAAAGAATAATGTCCAGTTATTTATTATTTATTTACTAATTATCCATTTATCAAGTCAAAGAAATTATATTTAGCCTAATTTGTTTTGTATATCGTAAACAATTATATACATATTTAAAATCATTATCATTTGTGTGTACTTGGTATAACTATTAACTTGTAGTTGATGGAGACCTGATTTGAAGGGAGGACCCTACAGTATTTGTCACAACACTGTTTTACATATAAACCTGAAGCTTAGGACTGCACATGCACACTGGCTGGACCCACCTGAAATATATGATTTTTAACTATGTTTGAGCACAAGAAACAACATTTATGAGAATGTTTATGTCAGTTTTTGAAAGTTTGAGTTGGATAGGACGTGGATAGGAGTTAATGGCTGTCTAGTTAACAGACTTTCCTTAAAAAGGACTTCAGTTTAAGTCAATGAGGCCTGCATTTAGAACTGTCACTGGACCTTGAGCCTACATTAATCCAGAAATCTGTGGTCAGTGATTGAACACAACAGTGAAAAGTACCACGGTGCATTCTACTGACTAGACATAAATTTGCGATTTTGTAACTTTGCTTTTGTAGACTGTCTGCTATTACCTTTTTTTAATGGACTTCCAACAGACATTCTACTAACTATAATTGACTTTGCAAGTGCATGTCAGTTTATTCCACTAACCCTAGTAGTAAGTACCCTACGGCATATGGCAAAATGATTAATGGCTTTGACATTTTGACCTTTTTCCTCCCCCACGCGGCCCACCCACGTCGCGACCACCCACGTTGTTTGACCCCTGACCTCATAATGACGTCCAGATGTGAAAATTGGCATGCGTGAAATTCTGACGTCAACCTTTGAGTTCCGGCGAGGAAATATGTTGTTTGTACAAATGTTTGTAAGTGTCCGACGATGACAGGAGATAAATTAAGTCCTGAGGAATGTTTTTGAAGATTTTATGGTCCGTTCCCACATCTATGGGGTTTACCCATCTGGGGTCCGCATGCTCAGGTGTCCGGTTGCTGCCTGTTATGCTCTCTCTCTCTGTATGGGCGATGTGAGAAAAGAAGGATGTGGTGATGGTCAATAACAGAATAAATAAACAATTTTAACAGATTGTGAGATCATATCACAATGTGTGTTTGTGCTCGCCAGTGTTGGGGAGTAACTAGTTACATGTAACGGCGTTACGTAATTTAATTACAAAAGAAATGTAACTGTAATCAGTTACAGTTACTAAGAAAAAATGTGTAATTAAATTACAGTTACTTATGAAAATGTTAACGATTACAAACGGGATTACATTTGAATATTTACACACATCCACATACAGATTTAATTGATTTATTTCCCAAATTGCACTGACTACTCTGAGACATACGGCCCTATAATTTCCGCGATATGGAAAACACAGACTGGTTTGTAGAATCCAGTCATAAAAACAGAAGTCCTATAGTCTAACGCGGGCGGAATATGCCACATTTTGGACGAATAAATCAAAAGTAGGTCAGTACACTTGAATCAAAACGCGATATGGACTAGTGTCTGAGAATATTAAGCCGCAAAAAAGACAATATATGAATCCTGCACGTTCTGCGTGTCTCTGTGGAAATCAGGCGCGGACTGGCCATCGGCAGAACCGGGACAATTCTCGGTGGCCTGGCAGCCGATTTGGCTCGCTGTTTTAATATTGTTATTGTATAATTGCCTGCCGAATGTACTAAAGCGATTATATCCGAATTCGCCATTCGATAATTAAATCTCTAATAAATCATGAATCGGGGTCGCCGTGATTTTGCCAAGTAAGACATGTTCCTGGATCAACATCTTTTGATGATC
>NW_015632405.1:748690-750995 GCF_001515625.1 Sinocyclocheilus rhinocerous
GTCTTAAAGGGGTCATAGGATGCCCATTTTCCACAAGTTTATATGATTCTTTAGGGTCTTAATGAAAGTCTGTAACATAGTTTGGTTAAAATTTCTCAATGGTAGTGTAAAAAACACCCTTTTTACCCTGTCAAAAACAGCTCTTTTCAGAGCACGCCGTTTTTGTAGCATTTTCCTTTAAATGTTAATGAGCTCTGCTGACCCCGCCCCTCTCTTCCGAGCTGCTCTCAGAGAGACTGTTTACTTTAGCTGCATTCATCGTGAAACTTGCTAATTAGCACATTATTAGGAAAGGCGATTTGCAAAGATTCATTATAAAACATTATACTCACTTCTTCTGTAGATGAGGCTGGATCATGAATGATTCGCGCGAACATAGACGCATTTATGTAGATCGGGGGCGCATTCCCTTCAGAAACAAAGATAATCCTCTGCGTCTTCAGCGGCTCAGATGTCGGGAGTAAATGACGACTGCTATGTTCATTATTACTTCCAACAACAGAACACCTCAATCGCTTAGGAGTCATTCTTGTCTACATCTGCTCCGGTGGTGAAACAATGGCGGACTGATGACAGCTCACTCAGGGCGGGTCTTAGGTAAGACGCCAGTCCAGTCTGTGCTGAAACGCTACTGTCAATCAAACTATCGTGGGAGGGGCCTGTTTTTGTGATGTCACACAGACAGGCATCTGAGATCAGCTCGATTTGAGAAAGGGGTAAAGATAAGGGTTATCATGATCCCCTGACATGTCCAGACATGTCATCGTCATGTTTTATGAAGGCTTTCCATAGGGACAATTAAATTAAATTCACATTAATTTTTTATAACTTTTTCACAAAACAAATTGCCGCAACGCAGTTTCACAGAAAAATTTAAATTTCTACATTATATTTAGAACCTTTTATATTCATATTTACATTATATTAATGATTTTTATACAGTATCACCACCTAAACCTACCATCACAGTAAACATTCTAAATTTTTATATTTTCATAAACATAATTTAATGTTCATCGGGGTAAATTTTGCACAGGTCAATCATTTTGAGTATTACTATACATCTGGTTAACGGGGACACTCCATAGGCATAATGACTTTATTACTGTACACACTGTACACCTACCATCACACAAAAATTCTGCATGTGCTTACATTTTTAATTAAATATAGTTTTTAAGCGATCTGAATTATGACGACTCAAAAAATTTCATCATAAACCACATTTACCTTGTTATATCAGTGTAATACTCATGTCATTATACAAATTTGTGTTCTGATAAATCATATAAACAAGCACACACATACATAAAAATTACAAACTAAAAGAGACTTGTCCCCATTTTAAAGAATATGACAGCATGTTACTAAAGCAAATCATTCATTTTAAACAAGTATTCAACATTTAAAGTTTATTGAATTTATAAACAACATCGTAGTAACAACCATGTTACTAAAGCAAGGCAAATCATTTATCATACATTTTAATCATGTATTCAACATTTTATTTATGTTTATTGAACTTATAAAACGCATTTTAAACGAAAATTTTAGTTTTTCACTAACTACGCGGAAACGTTGTTTTCGCAAAAACACAAACATGTACATTCATGCTGCTCACATATTATTGTAGCACAGCTTGTGTTGAATACAGTATAATCAGACTTAGCCATTAATATATTTTTATAATACTGAAAAACACAAATGTCAGGGCATGTCAAAACATCTCCAGTGCACCAGTGATTATACATAACATACTTTATAAAAACATAACATATTTTATAAAAATAAACATTTACTATAGTTTCATTTGACAATAAAAATGCTTTACATTATTCTGGGGCCAATGACGTTCATACGTTCCAATGAAATGTTTACAAAATGTACATAAGTTGGAAAATTCAATCCTGCTTTGAGCTCTTCTCACTAACAGGAGTGAAATGTTAGTCTGAGGCGGTCGTGCTGACACACACACACACACACACACATGTGAGCGCACACGTTGTTTTTTATGTTTTTTATGTTTCTGGGGATGTTCCATAGGTGTAATGATTTTGTACTGTACAAACTGTACACCTACCCATCACACAAAAATTTCTGCATATTTCAATTTTTTTAAATAAAATATTGCTTGTAAGTATTTTAATTATGAGGACTCATGAAATATCCTCAAACACATTTACGTTGTTATATCAGTGTAATACACATGTCATTATACAAATTTGTGTTCTGATAAATCATATAAACAAGCATGCACATACATAAACATTTCGAGCTAAAGAGAGACTTATCTCTATTTTAAATA
>NW_015632405.1:753274-757405 GCF_001515625.1 Sinocyclocheilus rhinocerous
TGTCAGGGCATGTCAAAACATCTCCAGTGCACCAGTGATTATACATAACATACTTTATAAAAACATAACATATTTTATAAAAATAAACATTTACTATAGTTTCATTTGACAATAAAAATGCTTTACATTATTCTGGGGCCAATGACGTTCATACGTTCCAATGAAATGTTTACAAAATGTACATAAGTTGGAAAATTCAATCCTGCTTTGAGCTCTTCTCACTAACAGGAGTGAAATGTCAGTCTGAGGCGGTCGTGCTGACACACACACACACACACACACATGTGAGCGCACACGTTGTTTTTTATGTTTTTTATGTTTTTGGGGATGTTCCATAGGTGTAATGATTTTGTACCGTACAAACTGTACACCTACCCATCACACAAAAATTTCTGCATATTTCAATTTTTTTAAATAAAATATTGCTTGTAAGTATTTTAATTATGAGGACTCATGAAATATCCTCAAACACATTTACGTTGTTATATCAGTGTAATACACATGTCATTATACAAATTTGTGTTCTGATAAATCATATAAACAAGCATGCACATACATAAACATTTCGAGCTAAAGAGAGACTTATCTCTATTTTAAATATGGTAATAAAATATATGACATCATAGTAACATGTTACTGAAGCAAATCATTTATCATACATTTAAACATGTATTCAACATTTATTTAAGCTTATTGATCTTATAAAACACACTATTCTCTTCTTTTAACGAAGATAGTAGCAAATAAAACTGTAATTAATTATATATAACATGCTGTATAAAATAAACATTTAATATAGTTTTAGGTCACAATAAATATGAAAATGATGCCTTACATTTTTTAGAGTACTAAGAGATAGAACATTGCGCAACGATGTCCAAACATGGATGACTGATTTACAAAATAAATAAATAAATAAAAAGTTTAATTTGAATCATAACCAAAACCTAGCAGGTCCTCTCCGGCGTAATCCCCAATGTGAAACTGATGGACCCTCACAGAGAAGGGTTGGTGAGGGAGGAGTTAGACCAGATGATCTGAGATGTTATTCTGTTATTCTTTTTTCGAACCAAATGTTATGGCCGTGTTAAAAATGATTTCAAAGCCTAATCTTAAGACTTTAAATAAATATTTGTTAGAATCCTGTGGTTTTCACTTACACTGTTAAAAAAAAGCCGTTAAATTTATGGTAAAATACCGGCAGCTGTGGTTGCCAGAACTTTACCGTGAAAAATACGGTAGCAACATTTTAGGTTACTATTTTGCTTAAGTCCATGAAGAAAAACCTACTGATTTATGCAAAGTCATTAAAAGCATCAATTCAACTCAAATCTCTTGCAGATAACAGCAGCACACATTCATGTGTGATTGAAATTATTGAAGAGATTCACATTGCATCAGTAACTACACAATTACTGCCTTTAAGTAAAACAACAAGCAGCATAACGTCAGTGTTTCTCTGTACGTCCTTTACTTAAACACAGGCTCTGCTCTCCAGCACAATGGTGACCCACAAAACACAACAGGAAGTTGACTGTTAGGTTTTACAGTATTTTGCTGTTTTATAATGTGTTTTTTTAACTTTAAACCGCATAAACACATTTCATTACACCAAATACACAAAAAACTGTTCTTTTTAGCAGCATCATATGACCCATTTAAACTATGGCAGCACTTAAACACACACAGACATCAACATTCAGCCTATGAATCTCAACATTGGTGACAATAAAAAAAAAAAATTCTGCAATGCATGCTGGGAGTTTTGTACTGGCACCCAGTTTAAAAAAAAAAAATTTATTAATAGTCACCATTGTTGAGATTCATGTGCTGATTCTTGATGTCTGTGTGTGTCTAAAAGCTACTGTAGCGGATAGCTGGCCAATCACAGCACACCTCGCTTTTTCAGACCGATGAGCTTTGTAAAAATTGACGCGTTTCAGAAAGGCGGGGCATAGAGGAGAAACAATAATGTACAGTATGTGGAAAATAATGTTTTTTTTAACCTTAAACCGCATAAACACATTTCATTACACCAAATACACAAAAAACTGTTCTTTTTAGCAGCATCATATGACCCATTTAAACTATGGCAGCACTTAAACACACACAGACATCAACATTCAGCCTATGAATCTCAACATTGGTGACAATCAAAAAAAATAAAATCATTCTGCAATGCATGCTGGGAGTTTTGTACTGGCACCCAGCATGCATTGCGGCATGATTGTTGTTTTTTTTTATTAATAATATTCACCATTGTTGAGATTAATGTGCTGATTCTTGATGTCTGTGTGTGTCTAAAAGCTACTGTAGCTCCAAAGGTTTTGCACATAAAAGGTTTTTAAATTCCTTAACAATAGTTTGTCAACTTACCTTGTAGAGTCATATTAGTACCATAAACAAAAGATTAATTTACCCATGTAATTAGACACAAAATGATATCATGAATCAGGTCATGAAAATGAAACGATCATTTCATCAGCTTTAATAGTTATTGAAACCACATCATTGCAATTTCTCTCAGCGCTTCTTGTCATAACAAATGTGTTTTACAAACACAGTTACAACAGCAAAGAAAGACTAACATTAAAGAGTCAAGGGTCAAGAGCCCAACTAAAGCAACCACTGATCGCCAAAATGGTGAGGCCAAACAAAACATTTTCAATACAATATACACCTCTGTTAATTCTCAAATAATTTTTGTAGATATATCACAGAAATAAAGTGAGTCTGGTTAGTAATGAGTGAAGCTGGTAGAGCTGTGTGTGGAGTTGTTTAATCATCATCTGCTGTTTTATTTAGGTTAATTTCATCTAAGGCTGTGACTGAAGTCAGTTTAATTTCTTGCTCTTTTCTTCAGTGATTCTGCTCGTTAACAGCAGCTGTTCATCAGTGTCTGAATTCACTCATTAGTTTTCAATCACTCGGTCTAGTGGACTATATAGTGAACTAATGTAGGGAATAGTGAATGAGGGTGTAGGGTGTGATTTCAGACACAGTCTCTGTGTGTCGAATCTGAGGCTACTTTCTTGAAAACAAAAGTTAGATCTATTACAGTTATTCGCCGTATATAGTAAGGAAACTTACTGTTAATCATTTAACAGGTTTTTACTGTGGCATTTTTACAGACTTTTACAGTTAAAATCACGATCATTTTTTATGAGGTTTTTGCTTACATTTCAACTAAAGTATAATTTATATTAGATTTATTCCACATCAATCACGTCAGCATCTTTAAAAGTTTCTTATTTTAAGTATCATCTTCAATGTTTTAATCCCCTCACTCATGTGATGAAACATTTAATCAAAGTCTTTCTGTATGTTTAAAAATAAAACTAGAAGTAATCCAAGAACTGTGCCCTTTACTACCATTAGGCTATGTTATGCTTCATTTAAAAAGTTTGGTGTTTGGTGCAATATGGTGTTTTCACATATGGAGCAAATCTAGACGTGAAATCGTAATTATTTGGCTTTTGCTATGGTCGTAAATTTTACACATACCTCTGCTATTTTCAGACACAGAGCGGAAGAGTCATTTTGCAGGCTCTCTGTCGTTGTTCAAAAAAAAAAAAACTCTATTTAAAAGCAAAGTGCTAATACAAGTCATGTACGATTTATCAGTCTATCGAACTATCACCCACATCTACCGGCTGTGATTATATTTTATATATTTTATGTTAAAAGTATCTTTACTATCCATATCATCTATCGTTTAAATATTTCAAAAAACATATTATATACTTTATTTAAAACAATACACTTAAAATATTGTTATATTATTAATTAAATTATGTTAATTATTCGAACTAACAGTTGACATTCTATGTTATCCACCATCACCTTACAAACATAACATTTCAAACATGTACTGAAGTCATTGCATTTGGAAACAAAGACGAATTTCTCAAGGCGAATGCATACCTGAACTCTAGGGGTCAAACAACTAAAAAGTCAAGTCAAGAATCTTGGTGTGATTCTGGAGTCACACCTTAGTTTCAGTAGTCACGTCAAAGCGGTAACTAAATCAGCATACTATCATCTCAAAAACGTTTTTTTAAGGTTTTACAGTTGTGATTATTATTATTTTTTTTATGATTATTTTACTTCCTTTTATGTAAGGCGCTCTGA
>NW_015632405.1:757422-765115 GCF_001515625.1 Sinocyclocheilus rhinocerous
TAGAACCTGCTCACTGAATATAAACCTAACAGACCACTCAGATCATTAGGATCGAGTCAGTTAGAAAAAACAAGGGGAGTCCGCTTTTAGCTATTATGCCACCCGCAGTTGCAATCAGCTTCCAGAAGAGATCAGATGTGCTGAAACATTAGCCACATTTAAGTCCAGACTCAAAACTCATCTGTTTAGCCGTGCATTTACTGAATGAGCACTGTGCTACGTCCGAACTGGTTGCACTGTATTTTATGTAACCATTTTCTATTCTTAACTGTTTTAATTAATTTTTTAAAAATTTTTATATAATTTAAAGTTTTTTTAAGGTTTTACAGTTGTGATTATTATTTTTTTTTTTTATGATTATTTTACTTCCTTTTATGTAAGGCGCTCTGAATTACTATTTTGTATGAAATGTGCTATATAAATAAACTTGCCTTGCCTAACCGTCCTGGTCATCCTAAATACTGGTCACGCTCAATTAGATGAAGACATGCAGAGGTAGAGAACACAACAAACATACCCCTTTAGGTCATGAAGCACCCTGTCTAACACAACACACATTCTCCAGAATGAGGTAATGATGGGTTCATTATTTCATGATGAAGACAGGCTGAATATTCAGATAGCAGATGGGACTGTTTGACTTTTTCTTAAGACAAAGACAATTGTCTGATTTCAAGAACACACAACCAAATCCTAATGCTATTTCATGAAATAACACAACAACGGCTGATCCGTTACAACATATACATGTCAAGTCTGTTTTATCATAGGTATATCGTACGCGAAGCGATTCTTTCGGTGAGTTTGAGTCAATGAACCGCTTCAAAGAACCGATTCGTCGGTTCCTTTAGTCATTATGCAATGATGTCAGTATACATTTCTTTTCTAACTCAGTGTCGTGTTATGTCAATGAAACATTCAAATAAAGTTATCTGTGTGAACGCAAATTGCTGATTATTGTTTTTCTAACTCAGTGTCGTGTTATATCAATGAAACATTCAAATAAAGTTATCTGTGTGAACACATATTGCTGATTATTGTCTTTTGTTCATTTTAGTTAATGATGTTTATGGTCGCATTTTTATGCATTGATCCTTCATGTTGGATACGAGTCACGACTGACCAATTTTGACTAGCCTACACATAAAAAACGCAGAAATGTTCTACATGTCTAAAATATAAGTCTATAGAAAGAATAAAGCATCCTAATAAATTCATTGATTTAGCTTAACAACTTTAAAATATAATCTGCATGCACGATAAACCAAAATCCCAGCATAAACCTCAGACTTCAAACATGGCCGCAGGGGGCAATACCCCAGAATACTTATACATGGCAGCGGTCTAAAATGTTGGACTTCTAAATATACGCATGCTCAGATACCCTGTATAAAAATACTCACATCTCCGCACTATTTGTGAAGTATACGGTCCTTCCCTGTTGCGATGTTACAATTTATACTAAACAATTTTTTATTAAGTTTTAATATAAAAGATAATAGTTTGTTTACAATTTAGATGCTTTTATTATGAAATCACACAAAGAACCATTGTTTGTTAACATGTTATTAATTGAAATAATACTATGTGCTCATTTCAAGGCCTCAATTTTACTATTTCTCTGTACATTTAAAACACTTAAAGTTGAAGATGGTCAGTAAATACTACTTTCTTTGTACTCGTCTCTAAACACGACTTTAATAAATCAGTTGTTTTAAGCGAAAGCGATGATTCAGTCTGTTTTATTCAGTAGTAGTGTTTTAGGCGTCCGCCTTTGAGTTTTGCTCCAGGAAACAGGTACGACTGTAACTGCACGTTGTCATGTCTGGCTTTAAAAAATCATGAGGCCAGCAGCTTTTAACATCTCTTAATTCTCTTAATTTTTCACAATTGTAAATGTTTGTTTAGATTAAATATTAATTTATAGTCAGTTACAAAAGTGTCAGGCGTGAAGCTTATATGTGTTTTTTTTAATAATTATAATAAAGTTACAGGTTTCCGGTAGTTGGGTGAACACTTGACAGAGTGTTACTCAAACAGTCCTCAGTGTTATCGTTTAATAAAATATTCCATTGAATGTCACTAAGACAAATTCTGTAACAGTGTTCATAAATGAATATAAACGTACAGATCTTTATAGAGACAATAAGAACAATATGGCCTAACAACACAAACACAAATGCTTGTTCTAACTCTTTCACACACCAGACTGATCCCTGGTAAGTACGCCTAAAATTGCTAGATATCTTGACTTTATCCACGTGTTTAAAGGCGCTACCGTGCTAGGCCTGGTCACACCGTTGTGAGATATAAACCGCAAAGTTTTTCATAGGGTTACACTTTGAAATTTTATGTTTCACCACTCTTGTAGTATTTCCCCATCTAATCGTAATTGCTAGGCCTTACACTTTGTTTTCTAGATTTTGCTGTCATGTTAACGAGCTCTTTGTTCATATACACAATATTTCTGTGAATTTGCTTGATTTAATAAAATATCGCTTTAACCCGCCCTCTTCATTCGAGACGTTTACGTTAATTATTATATTATTCTAGTTTATATCAGATATAAGATACTAGATCGTTTCTTAATAATTATTTTCCGTCTACACTCGTACATTCTATTAAATCTACTCGTTTTCTTTTTATTCAATTACGTGTACTACGTGTACTGCGTTAGACTATCCAGGACTTGTTGCTTCTATCATACTCATTCGTAAGTCGCTTAGGATAAAGGCGTATGCAAAATCAATAAAATCCAAAAATGTAACTAGGAGAAAAGAATAACGAGTCAGGTGATTCAACCTTTTATTTACCTTTTATTATATGTAGTGAAGAAAATGATCAAATTACCTTTACAAACAGTGGTCTAGAAGGAAAAGAAAATCTTATCAGGCTAGTATGTTTTTGTCTAGTATGAAGTCAACAAGCGTCTCAATAATTTCACATATCATGGAACCATAATGTTTTGAGACCAGCGTCACACATAAATTCCTTACACACGTACACAGACAGAGAACCTCGTTAACGTACATCTCATCGCTACATTCAGACATCACATCCAGAATTTTTCTGGTAGTTACGCGGATTGGTTCTTTGCTGGACATATACATGCTTGTCAGATCGGGCCATGGATTATTTTTCAGGCTTCTTACAACGTCCATTTCGTTCTTGAGATTTGTTACACGCTTGGTATCACCCGTACAATCATGATTCGGATCGGACGCATCGTCAATGATTTTATGCATAAGATCAATCATTTGGTCTCTGTAACATTGTTTAAACGTAGAATGTATGACATCTTTTACAGGACATGTTTTTCCCGCAGCGCAGCCGCACTCCACTTGCTCATCCGCAGCAGCACCAGAACTCCATGCGTGCTCCATCAGCTTTTGTGTAGCGTCAGACATCCTTTTCAGAATTCGATTCTTTCCAAGATGTAAATTTTGTCTCCTAATCGATAATGTTGGTGCCGTTTCCTAGAATCTGGATTGACTGTTTTAATCCGCGACGGTCCAGGCCACAATGCTTTGAATTTCGGGTTTATGCGTCAGATCCCCCGAAGTGATATTAATTGAAAAATTGCAGAGTGCTTCAGGTTCAGACAAATTGGATTGTTGAAGCTGATTCTGTTGGTCCGTGTAGATAACGGTTTGATCAATAAGAAGTTGCAACATGTATCCAATTGTTCGCAGGGGGCTGGTTAGGGATGTGCTTTGACCTGCGAATCCTTGCATATGCCACCAAAGAGATTTCTGTCGTTTTTCACCGGAAGATATTTTGATTAAATATTTCAAGGTATCTCGGTCATTTAAAAGAATTAACTTTTAAACCAAAGTTTGTTTTATTTTATTTTTATCAATTGAATAAAAATAAAACAAACAGACGGAATAGAGTGTAGATGGAAGATAATTATTAAGAAACGATCTTGTATCTTATATCTGATATAAACTAGGATAATATAACATTTGACAACATGCCCCGTAGGTGGGGTACATTGTTACATCTGAGGGGCACATTGTAACATGGCCATATGAAGAATTATTAAGAAACGATCTTGTATCTTATATCTGATATAAACTAGGATAGTATAACGTAAATGTCTCGAAAGAAGACGAAGGGTTAAAGCAATATTTTAGTTAGTAGTTAGTAGTTAGTAGTTTAGTTAGTAGAAAGAGCTAACAAAATCATGGAAACATAAAATTTCCATGTGTAAAAAAAGTGTAATGCCATGAAAAATCTTTGCGGTTTATATCTCACAACGGTGTGATGAGGCCTAGCGCGGTAGCACTTTTAAACACTAGGATAAAGTCAAGCTATCTAGCAATTTTAGGTGTACTTACCAGGGATCAGTCTGGTGTGTGAAAGAGTTAGAACAAGCATTTGTGTTTGTGTTGTTAGGCTATATTGTATTGATTTATTGTCGCTAGAAAGATTTGGACATTTATATTCATTTATGAACACTGTTACAGAATTTGTCTTAGTGACATTCAATGGAATATGTTATTAAAAGATAACGCTGAGGACTGTTTGAGTAACACTCTGTCAAGTGTTTGCCCAACTAATGGAAACCTGTAACTTTATTATAATTATTTAAAAATACTTATAAGCTTCATTACTGACACTTTTGTAACTGTCTATAAACTAATATTTAAGCTAAAAAAACATTTACAATTGTGAAAAATTAAGAGAATTAAGAGATGTTAAAAAACTGCTGGCCTCATGTTTTCTTAAAGATGAACAGCCAGACATCACAACGCGCAGTTACAGTCGTACCTATTTCCTGGAACAAAACTAAAAGGCTGAGGCCTAAATCACAAAGACTGAATAAAATGTGCTGAATCATTGCTTTCGCTTTAGAGACGAGTACAAAGAAAATAGTTTTTCCACACCATCTTCAACTTGTAACGTTAAGTGTTTTAAATGTACATGTAACAGAGAAATTGTAAGATTGAGACCTTGTGTCGCGTGGCCGCTTCGTAGACAGACCAGAAAAAGCTCTAAAGTACATCACAATCTCGGTTTAAACACTCTCTTGTAGAAGGACGTTCCTTTAATTATCTTATACTGCATTTTGTTCATGTTTTCCTGCTAACACTCACGGCATGTTTGACCAATGTCTGAAAATAGTCTTCATCTAAAAACAACCAATGAAAAAGTATAGAGTGGCATCGGCTAGTGGGGTAGGTCATCAAAATCAACAGTAAAACTTTCACAATAGTTTAGTAGAGAGGATTTCAGTATTAGGTATTTGTTATAATGATACATATTTCTGTTGCGCAAACATATTTCCTGTATAAAAGACTGTGTCTATAACATTTTTCAAGGGCATGTAGTATACTGTTATGCTTCTTAATTGCGATCACATGACAACAAGGTGACAGCCCCTCTAGCAAATCTGCCAAAAGTGTACAAAACCTATCAAGTTAAACTAGGGAGTAATTTTCTGAATTTTCATTTATTTGAACACATTTCACTCCTGTTAGTGAGAAGAGCTCAAAGTAGGATTTAATTTTCCAACTTATGTACATTTTGTAAACATTTCATTGGAAGGTATGAACGTCATTGGCCCCAGAATAATGTAAAGCATTTTTATTGTCAAATGAAACAATAGTAAATGTTTATTTTTATAAAGTATTTTATGTATAATCACTGGTGCACTGGAGATGTTTTGACATGATTGTACATGTTTGTGTTTTTGCGAAAACAACGTTTATGCAGTGAAAAACTAAAATTTTTGTTTAAAATGCTTGTTTAAAATGTGCTTTATACGTCCAATAAACAAATAAATGTTGAATAAATTATTAAAATGTATGATAAATGATTTGCTTTGCTTTAGTAACATGTTTGTTGCTACAATGTGTTTTATAAGTTCAATAAACTTAAATAAATGTTGAATAGTTGTTTAAAATGAATGATTTGATTTAGTAACATGCTGTCATATTCTTTAAAATGGGGATAAGTCTCTTTTAGCTTGTAATGTTTATGTATGTGTGTGCTTGTTTATATGATTTATCAGAGCACAAATTTGTATAATGACATGGGTATTACACTGATATAACAAGGTAAATGTGGTTTATGATGAAATTTCTTGAGTCGTCATAATTCAGATCGCTTAAAAACAATATTTAATTAAAAATGTAAGCACATGCAGAATTTTTTGTGTGATGGTAGGTGTACAGTAAAAAAAAATTATTATACAGCTTTTTAAAATGATAAATTATACCTCATGATGTTTATGAAAATATAAACATTTAGAATGTTTACTGTGGTGGTAGGTTTAGGGGATGATACTGTATAAAAATCATTAATATCGTGTAAATATGAATATAAAATGTTCTAAATATAATGTAGAAACTTTTCTGTGAAACTGTGTTCCGGCAATTTGTTTTGTGAAAATGTTATAAAAAATTAATGTGAAATGAATTGAATTGAATTGTGCCTGTGGAAAGCCTTCATAAAACATGACGATGACATGTCCAGACATGTCAGGGGATCCCGATAACCCTTATCATTTGGCCTGTTAAAATATATATTTTTCCCGATCCTGGTAAAATGTACGATGTTTTTATATTTTTAGTGACGCATAAAACTAGTGTAAATGTTTTGCTTTGTTTTATATCATATGCGATCGCCTAATTCATATATTTTCATTTCATTTAAAAGAAGAGAATAATATTCAGACGATTGAATGTTGTGTTGGTGTACTTGTTTATCCTAAACTGCAGGGGCCAAGCGACCAAGAGAGGAGCATGAACATTTTGACATTGCATGGGCCATT
Organism: Sinocyclocheilus rhinocerous; assembly: GCF_001515625.1. NCBI lineage: Eukaryota > Metazoa > Chordata > Actinopteri > Cypriniformes > Cyprinidae > Sinocyclocheilus > Sinocyclocheilus rhinocerous. The sequence continues at coordinate 764,201 of NW_015632405.1, forward strand.
TTATTGAACCCCATGAGAAAATTACTTATAAATCACATCAATTATTTATTTATTTTGTAAGATGTAAAGTTTTCTGCATGGGTTAGTGTTAGGTTGTAAAATGTATAATTATCTGTAGATAAAAAAACAACAGGAGTCTGTGAAATGTACCCATTTAGATAGCTAAGCAAACGTGTGTGTGTGTGTGTGTGTGTGAGAGAGAGAGAGATAGAGAGAGAGAGAGAGAGAGGCTGAGGGGGAGAAAGGGAGAGGCAGAGGATCTCAAAGAAAGATTTCTTCTTTCAACTTAAACCTCTAATTCGAAGAATGGTCATTCCTTGCACAAGGAAGACTTTTTTCTCACAGAAAAATGTAAGGGGAATTTTATTTCTTTATTTATTGATTTATTTTCAATTTCATTATTACTCGTGTCACATTTTTATTTAAATTATTTTTATAATGCTGAGAATCTTTTTAAACAGTCATCATATTATATGTGCACACACACACATATTGTGATATGTCCTCATGATCTGTAAAAATTGTTTATTTATTCTGTTTATTGTTCATCAACACATCCTTGTTTTCTCACATCGCCCATACAGAGAGAGCGAGAGAGAGAGAGCAAAAATCCCCTGACTTGGAATGCAACCGGACACCTGAGTATGCGGACCCCAGATGGGTAAACCCCCCGGATGTGGGGACGGACCATAAAATCTTCAAAAACATTCCTCAGGACTTCATTTATAGTTTTGTCATCGGACAGAGCTGTACAAACCAAGGTTATTTTCGTAAACGAAAACTAAAACTAAGACTAAAACGATTGATGAAAAAACAATTTCGTAAACTGAAATAAAAAAAAAACGTCAAAATAATTGAAAAACTAAAATGAAACTAAACTAACAACAGTTATTGAAAAACTAACTGAAATAAAAT
>NW_015632405.1:767320-794933 GCF_001515625.1 Sinocyclocheilus rhinocerous
ACTATATAAAAACTAAATAAAAATGCGTTCACAAAATAAAAACTAAACTAAAACTAACAAAAATATGAATGAAACTAATAAAAACTAAACTGAATTTTATGGCAAATTTGAAAACGATATTAAAATAAAACAAATTTAAAAATTCAAAACTATAATAACCTTGGTACAAATAACATATTTCCTCGCCGGAACTCAAAGGTTGAGATCAGAATTTCACGCATGACGATTTTTACATCTGGATATCATTATGAGGTCAAAGGTCAACCAATGGGGGTGGTCGCGACGTGGGTGGGCCGCGTGGGGGAGGGTAAAGGTCAAACGGTAAAAGCCATTAATCATTTTGTCATATGCCGTAGGGTACTTACTACTAACCCTAACCCTAAACCAACCCCTAACCAGTCTACAGTCTACCAACTCTCTGATGAGAGTTAGTTAACATGTAATTGCAAATGAATGAGAGTTAGTTGACATCTAGGTACTCATAGTTGAATTTCTGAAGTGGACTATTTAAATAAAGTGTAACCAAATTATCTTCCCAAATCCAAGAGAACTCCTGAAGACAAATTTTCAGTGAGAATTTGACTAAAAACTGTTAATGTATTTTCTCTTAAAATTAACTATTTACCGTAGTTCATTATGGTCATTTACTATATTTATTCCAAACACAGTGTTTAGATTGAAACTTATCTAGATGGATGCTGTGTGAGTTTGCTTGAGGCAGATGCAAATTGAAGTACAATTGAAATCATTAACATGTAATGTTAAACACAAAAGCCACTGTGTTAATGATGTACATTTTTTAATTTTATGATGCTGAGTTACACAAATGCACACAGTGGCATGACAAATAAACTACAGTAAAATATATTTGCATAATATATTATCAATGACTTATCAATGATGCTAAGCATCCCTCTTTCCATTTGACATATAAAAAGTAAATGTCAAACACCTATCTAGACATCCACTGAAACGATCTATGATTAGTCTAGTGAATGATTCTCTTTGACAAGTTACCGTAAGGTAGAAGAAAACTGCACATGGATTGGTAGGAAAGCTGTTGACACAACAAACAAGGAAATAGTGTGCGGTATAATGAAAATCTGCAGCTTGTATAAAACACAAAGTACAAAAGCACCTGACCAAAGTTTAGTTGCCTCTTCTCATTCAATATATTACAATAAAAAAGTAGAGATGTTGAACACGTGTAGACACACTGGTTTCCATGTTTTATGGGAACATTCCATATAGGCATAATTTTTATACTGTACAAACTGTATTTTCTTTCCCCTAACCCTAACACAAACCTACTGGCACTTTTACATTTTCAACAAAAAAAAATCATTCTGTATGATTTATAGGCTGTTTTTCTCATGAGTACCAAAACATTTCCACAAGGTCAAAAATAACTGGTATTACTATTCTTGTGAGGACGTTTGTTCCCCATAATGTGGCATACCAGGCACACACACAAACACACACACACTGGTTTCCATGTTTTATGAGGACATTCCATCGACTTAATGGTTATTATACTGTACAAATTATTGGTATTACCGTACTATCCTTGTGGAGATATTTGGTCACCACAATGTATAGGGAAAATAAAACTCTTTAGGTTCTTCAAAGCATCCTCCCTTTCAAAACTTTCTTATTCTCTTCATGAATCTTCCAGCTTCATGAGGTGTATCCTGGGATACTTTAAAAAAAAACGATTGAAAAAGTCCTTCTAATGCTCGACATTGGCTTTACTATCCAATAACCTGTTTCAGAACAACCAACAATTAAAACAACAAAAAATATACTATGCAACATGAGTTGTTTTGTTTTTTTTTAGTTCTTTGTGTTTAAAGAATGTCGTATTTAAAAATCATTTGAATGCCATATCCATTACAGTAAAATCTTATTATAACTCACGATAACTCATGATCACTTATCTGCAGGAATTTGGACTGGTATTGAATTTCAGAAGTGAATCATTAGATCCATAAATATAAAATATGAATCCACAGAACTGGCATCTCCACACCATTTAAAAGAAGATCAGATTAGTGGCTATTTTTAAATTGGTATCAACTTTATTTCGATAGTCCACTTTAGACATACTATTAACTATAAGTAGCTTTACAGCTACATGTCAACTAACTATCATTAGACTGTTAGTTAGGGTTAGGGTTGTGTCTTCAGCAGTTCTCTTGGAGTTGGAAAGATAATTTGGTTACACTTTATGGTCCCATTCATATTAGGTGTCTAAAAAAACGATGTACTTGAATGAATAATGAATTGTTGTACAGTGTACCTAGTGTGTTCATGCTGAATTGCAAAACTCTTTTGCTGCTATTTAGGTGGAATACGGGTAAGGTTAGAGGCAGGTTTGGTGGTTTTGTTAGGTTTAAGGGGTAGAGTTGGGGTCAACAGTGTAATTATAGATGTAACTACAGAAATTATTTACAGGGCAATATTTCCAAATATAAGTACAATGTAAAAACATGTACGTACACAATAAGTGCATTGTATCAAATTATTAATTTAAACCACATAGTAGTTAAGGACAATTCAATTCAAGTGAGTCCCACTTTATTACACATTCTACTAACTACAAGTAAGTTTGCAACTACATGTCTGATTAATTTGGAACTACATGTAAACTAATTAAAACAGCATTAGTAGACTGTTTGGTTCGGGTTAGTAATAAGTTGACGTACTTGCAAAGTTAGTTAGTCAGAATGTCTGTTCGAAGACCATTAAAGCAAAGTGTTAGACAGTCTACTAATACTCTAATGTTCAATTCAATGTATACTTGCTGCTTCATTGTAATTAATTGTTGGATATATATTTAAAGATTTACATCAATTACTCATACTTTCCATTTGAATTCAGCACAAGTTATTCTTTGACTTTGCTGTGCTTTATGTCACTGGTATCGGTCGCAGGTGTTTTTGTCCTAAAAATGAAACCTCTTTGTCATGTACAGCTATGGGTTTACAATCTGAACCCCAATCTCATTTAACCACAAATAACAGTTGTATATAGAGTAAGAGTGACTTACCCATGCAGAAAGCGCACACAGCAATACTAAAGTCAAAACTCGTTCCATGATCAACCCGGTATGTGGTCAGTGTAAACAGCACATTTATCACACTGGCATTTTTTATTTAACCACTGCATTCAAAAACCATATTTAATTGAAATAACGAATCAAGCCTGTTGGCATTACTGCACGCACACATGCCACCTTTAGTATTATTTAGTCTCTTTAAACTCTCGGTTTCTGACGCTTCTCTCTGTCTCTGTTCCCTCTGTGGTGACTGATAATGACCTGTTTTATTGCCACTTCTCCTTTTTCTCATGATGGGAAAACAATGCACATCAACATTTGCCCTGCCTTTAAACCAAAGTTCTTCCTTATTTTGAAACTCCTCCCTTTTATCCTTTCCAAACTGGTTATACCTCACTTCTTCTCCCTTTTTAATTGCCCCTCACATTCCCCTATGTTTTATTTAGGTTGGTCTTCCTCTTTCACCTAATTAACTTTAACATTTTAAAAATGTAAATTATGTTTGTTTTCGGATATGCTTTCAAGTAACTCCAAAGAAATAAAATATAGAACTGAATTGTGGTCATTAGTTTTGTTTTTAGTTTTCCCTTGAATGGTGTTCTGCCTGTGGGTTGGCAAGTTAACAAAATAGTCTAGAATCCTTTCAAAAGATCAAATGGTGACAAATACCCCATTATTCTTGTTTTTATTGCAGTAACAATAGACAAAAGTTATGGCTTAAGTTCCATAGTTGGGTGTGTCTTGAATGTAATATCTGATACTGTGCACATTGTGCATATAGAGAGCATTTCTATCTCACCTAGCTGAGTAATGTTCTTTAACCATTTTTTTTTTAACCAGACTGATGACATGCATTAGCAAACAACGTCTCTTTATTATAAACATTTTGTAGGGCCAATGATATGTGGAGGAAATTAACTGTGGAGGGTTTAGTTTACTTTTAATTTTCAGCCAACACAGGAGGAGCACAGTCAGCACTAATGTCATTGTTTTCCCACCATGTCATTCTCTTTGTTATGTTTTAGAATTGCTTTTAGATCTTTTAATTCTTTTTTTTTATTTTATTGCCAATTGCCAAGCAGTGTATATGTGGAAGTGTGAAAACTAAATCACATAGCTGAAAATAGTTTTATTGTTATCATTACATTGTAAACCAACAAACAAAATGTCTTGATAGGCAGTGAATAAGAACAATGAAAAAATTGTTACTTGTTTGTTTACATAGTATTTCTAGATAGGATGTACATGTATGTCTACAATTTATCAAAGTGGTTTAATTGCAGAGACAAGCATTTTGCCTTTTGTATAATTGCAAGCGTGACGTATATTTGTCAAAAGCAGTTCATCAGGTTTTTCCTCTCAAAACAAAACTGTCGCGCCCCTCTTCCGCTGTATTGCTGTCATTATGATCAACACAACACTTGTTTTGTCAACTGACACTTTCCACGAATGTACAAATTGGTGTGCTGTTTAATTTGAAAGAAATAAAGGTGCACACAAATCTCTTGTTCTTTGGAGAAATATTAGATAAAAAAAAAAGTATTATCTAAAATAAAAATGCCATTTATAGGTTTAAAATATAAAACAAAACGAAATCATAATTGTGGCATAGACCTCAATAAATAGTAAATATTCAGTTCATAGCAGAATTATATACAGTGGGTACGGAAAGTATTCAGACCCCTTAAATTTTTCACTCTTTGTTATATTGCAGCCATTTGCTAAAATCATTTAAGTTAATTTTTTTTCCTCATTAATGTACACACAGCACCCCATATTGACAGAAAAACACAGAATTGTTGACATTTTTGCAGATTTATTAAAAAAGAAAAACTGAAATATCACATGGTCCTAAGTATTCAGACCCTTTGCTCAGTATTTAGTACAAGCCTTTTAGGCTACAAAACTGTCTCAGTTTTCTGGAAAACCGTTATTGCTCATTATTATTTACTTACTTAAAGTTTTTTTTGATTCTGTATTACAAGCAAAGCTATTGTATATATAAACACATTCAATAAACAGCAGGTTACTTCAAATTCATGCCATTTTTTTACACAGATTTTACGCCGATCCATGACTGCATGTGTTTTGACTCCGCAACTGTAGATGTCGCTGTGAGTAAAAGCAACGGGAAGATTTACTGCCGAGGAAACAACAAACACGAGAACATAAACTGGATTTATAAATCAATCCATTAAAGTTGTATCTCTCCAGCAGTAATCTGACGCGTGTCGTTGCTAAAGAGGTGAGCCTATGATTTACATGTCCTGTTAAAGAGAATCTGCGAATATATAATGCAACAGCCATATAAACAATGTCGTCCATGTATCTTTGTACGTACGTGACGTTGCGTTTGATAACATTTTAGATAACAATTATTAGACAAGTTTTATTTAAAAAGTGGTTGTCTTGTGCTTCAGCATCTGCAGGAATGGCGTCAGACAAATCAGTACAAATATAAACTTGCAGCATTATTTGGGGTTTTTGTGTTGTCCCTCCTCGTATTGGCCATTACTTGTTGAAGATCTTGTTGTGTACGAATGTAAATGTTCAAAGATTTACACAGACTTTTAGACATTGCGTTGGTCTAAAGTAGAATAGAAAGTTCAGGAAAAAATCAGATTCCTTAACTTTCTACTCCGATTCCTCTAAAACCCTGTGTTTCCACACTAGCATACTTTAATGCATACTAGCATTAGCATACTTTAAAAAGAATCCTTTTTACAGAAATAATATACTTTCAAAACTATATATTTAAAAACTGAATGTGATGTTTAAGTTAGTTGAAAGTGAGTGGAATTTACTGTTGTAAATCTATCACCGTCCTAATTACAGTTGGTAGCTGTAGCCATCTTATTAAAAGTCGATATACTTTCAGAATGACTAAAAAAGTCAATTAAAATTTGATCTTCATGAATTCTTTAATAAAAAAGCAGAATATGCATTATTTAGATTGAAGACCAAGTATTATGAGAGTGGGGAAAAAGCAGGGAAACTCCTTGCTAGACAGATAAAACAACATGAAGCATGTCACGTCATACCTGCAATTAAGGAGGGAAATAAGGTGCTCACCTCCAACAAAGAAATTAATAGGGTTTTCAACCAGTACTATTCAAAACTGTACACATCAGAATCCATTTACAGTCAGAAGGAGTTAAAAGACTTTCTAGCTAATGTTACATTGCCCACTTTAACCCCTGACGAACGAGCCTCAATAGATGGACCTATAACACAAGAGGAGGTCAGAACTGTTATAATGTCTTTGAAATCTGGAAAATCACCAGGCTCTGACGGATTCCCAGTAGAATATTATAAGAAGTTTGTCGATGAGTTGACCCCAATATTAACTGAGGTATATGCAGAGGTACTTGAGAATGATATGTTGCCTGACAGTTTTAATGAAGCCTTAATATCACTCATACCAAAACCGGATAGAGACACGATGGATCCTGCTAATTACCGTCCCATAAGTTTATTAAATGTATTAAATGTAGTGTTAACAAAATTATTAGCCTTACGATTAGAAAGTATTTTACCTAAAATTATACACAGTATACACAGAGGCTTTATTAAAAATAGATCTTCGTCTGACAATATGAGAAGGCTATTACATCTTATGTGGATGAATCACTCTAATCTAGATCCCATTGCTGCAATATCGCTTGATGCGGAAAAGGCCTTCGATAGGGTGGAGTGGGGGTTTCTTTTTGAGGCTTTAAGAAAATTTTTACTCCAATCCTAAAGCAGCTGTAATAACTAATGGGCTAACATCATCCTTTTTTAATCTATCTAGGTCTACCCGCCAAGGCTGCCCTCTTAGTCCACTACTTTTTACATTAGTTTTGGAACCGCTTGCTTCAATGATTAGAGAGGAACCAAGAATTAAAGGTGTATTTGCAGGGGAAAGAGAACATAAGTTACTGTTATATGCCGATGACATATTGCTAGTAGTTAAAGACCCTGCAGGCTCCTTACCAGTACTCCTTAATATGATTGAATCCTATTCTAAATTTTCAGGATATAAAATCAACTGGCATAAGTCAGAGGCTATGCCAGTATCAGCAGTGTGTTTTTCTTCCTCAGTCAGTGCATTTAAGTTTAAATGGATAAATAAAGGGATTAGATATTTAGGTATCCACCTAAGCCCTAATTTAGAGAATATATTGAATTTGAATATGGTACCTTTGTTGCAGAAAATACAAACAAAATTAGATAGTTGGAAGAAAATTATGTTAACTTTGTGGGGAAAGATTAATATAATAAAGATGACGATAGCACCACAGTTTAATTACATATCTGGGATGGTCCCTGTTACTATGCCTCACCAGATATATAAGCGATATAATGCTATGATTAAGAATTTTTTGTGGGAAGGTAAAAGACCCAGGATTGGCATTAATAAATTATGTTTGCCTAGAGATAGAGGAGGTTTAGCATTACCGAATGTAGAGCTCTATAAAATAGCATTTGAAATGTCTAAGCTCACTAGACACTGGGAGGAAGAGGAGTTAGATTTAGATTGGGTATTAATAGAACGACAACTTACTTATCCTTTTCGGCCAATAGAGGCTTTTTCACAAAACCCAGAGGGGAACTTACAGCATCATATGACCAACCCAATATTGCTTAATTCTAAAGAGGTTTGGAAAATCGTCCACAGGAGATGTAAGCATTTACAATGTTAACTTTGTATTGTTGAAAAGTACACTACAGTTAAAATTATAAAGAAGTAGTTTATATGTACTTTAGTATATTAGCACATCAAAATTGTCACTCTTGTTTAAAGCATGACACGTTGATTAAAACAAAGGTTTAAAATGTACCTTAAAGAAATACTATTCATTTGACAATATTAAGTGTGAAGAAACATAAGTGTACTGTAACTGTAAGTTTGCATTCATGGTCTTATTTCTTTCTCTTTTTTGTGCAAAAGTACAGTAATAAAAAAGTACTTTAAAGTTTTAAGTGCATTACAAGTGAACGTTCAATACAATTAAGCACACTTGTTTTTCACAAGGCTGGTGTCATTGCCATCAAATCTAGAAGCTTATAAAAATCCATTTTTATCTGTCTCCCTATCACTTATCAGAAGCCCAGTCGTGATGATTGGAAAGGAGGTATGGATGCTATCACTTTTTCTCTGGACCATCAGAAATATCCCTACTGGAGATCCATAAAGCAGCTGGAGAAAACGCTGACCCTCATGTGAGTAGCATAAAAGAACAGAACTGAAATCCCTTGTATCTCCTTTCTCATTTGTTTTGTGTGTTTTCCAATATAATTGCATATTATTTTTAAATAACAGTGAAAATTGTTTTCCCCATCATACTGTTCCAGCTGTGTGATTTCTCTTAACCGATCCCTGCTGGAGATCCATAAAGCAGCTGGAGAAAACTCTGACCCTCATGTGAGTAGCATAAAAGAACAGAACTGAAATCCCTTGTATCTCCTTTCTCATTTGTTTTGTGTGTTTTCCAATATAATTGCATATTATTTTTAAATAACAGTGAAAATTGTTTTCCCCATCATACTGTTCCAGCTGTGTGATTTCCTAGAGAGCAACTTCTTTACTGACAGTCATGACACCATTAAGACGCTGGGTGACTACGCTGGCAGCCTGAGTCGCCTCATCTCTTCTGACCCGCACGGCAAAATGGGAGAGTACCTGTTTGACAAGCACACTCTCTGATCCGCTCAGATCTGAGTTTTGTTACCAACATTCCGTTAAACGATATGTGCATTGGCGAAGGAGTTTAAGGATTTTTGCACAACCGTTTCATTTCATTGTTTACACCTTTCAAAAGGCATTTTGGTAGGAACCACCCAGTGTTTTGATACCACAATTTGAAGTACTTTTAATCTATTTAAAAGTGGGACTATACTATGAAATGTGCTAGTCCAAACATGGTACCTCGAGTTCAAGCCTTGACTACCGCGTGTCTGTTTACAGAATTGTATAGGTGCTAGTGTAAAGCCATATCTTACCAAAGACCAGCCTATAGGCTCCTGTAGGTTCTTCAGGAGAGGTTTAGTACAGTGTACCAGTGAAAAGGAGTGTTTATATGTACGTATTGTACTCCAGAAACTTTAGTTGCTGTGAATTGTTATACCTCAAATATGGTGCTTAATGTCAATATAGCAACAACAATAAATCAAGCATTCCAAAAAAAAGATTGTTCTCTTTTTTTTTGCAGGTTTTCTTGTATCTTTAATGTAGCCTCTTTACAGTATTATTTTTATAAAGCTTGCAGCTCAATTGTAAAGTTACCATTGTATAAGTTCCTTTGAAGTATGAAATCAGTTAAGCTGGTATTAATTTTATGAAAACATGATTTGCAGTAATTACGTTATTAACTTTACACATTTTCTGTACTAATATAGTATTTTTGTATTAGATTATATTACACTGAATTATGCGACTAGATAAACCTGCTGTTTAAAGTGCTGACAGTGAGAAAAACTGCTCTTCTTGCTTATTTGACACTGCACACATCCTTACACATGAACACAGCAGTTGTTTTAACTGATGCTAGAGGCAGTTATGAATTGGGCAGCTATAATATGTCAGCCACATAGATGAGAGCTTTGAAACTGCTGACTCATTATGTGTGTTTGGGTATGAAAAAGTATCCAGTGGTGTACTTGTGCTTGAATGTTTTCTGTGTGGTTTATGTTCTCAAAACCACTGAATGCCTTGCAAACAACTTATTTCTATGACTAATAGATACACAGACTTAACTGAAAAAATGAAATTGTGAAATACTAGTTTTATATAAAATTAATTTGTATAGTACTGGTTAAGCAGGTACAACAACTAAGAGGGATCTAAAATACATTTGTTTTGTCATAGTACAGTAGATATAGAATGAGACACAAAGCAAAATGGAAAACACAACTTATTTAAGAGCTTTACCTTGTAAAGCCTGACTTTTTTTTTTTATTGAGGGGGCCAAAAAAAAGCACATTGATGATTGAATTGTACAAATAAACGTTCCTCAAAAGCCTGATTTATCATGTTTGACACTCATGATTTTTTAAACTGATTTTTCTTGTGCTTGAATGTTTTCTGTGTGGTTTATGTTCTCAAAACCACTGAATGCCTTGCAAACAACTTATTTCTATGACTAATAGATACACAGACTTAACTGAAAAAATGAAATTGTGAAATACTAGTTTTATATAAAATTAATTTGTATAGTACTGGTTAAGCAGGTACAACAACTAAGAGGGATCTAAAATACATTTGATTTGTCATAGTACAGTAGATATAGAATGAGACACAAAGCAAAATGGAAAACAACTTATTTAAGAGCTTTACCTTGTAAAGCCTGACTTTTTTTTTTTATTGAGGGGGCCAAAAAAAAGCACATTGATGATTGAATTGTACAAATAAACGTTCCTCAAAAGCCTGATTTATCATGTTTGACACTCATGATTTTTTAAACTGATTTTTCTAAAAAAAAATTTTAAAAAAAGATGTTTAATCAAGTAAACCTAAGATGCTTCAGTCCAGTAAACGCTCATCTTGAAATGTAACTAGCAATATAAAAGTTATTCTTACATTTACTTCTTACATTCAGTAAAGATTTGACAGCAAAAAGACACATATCAACATGAAGGGAGATGGTTTTACAATTATTCTAAAAGGACTTTTACATGCTTAAAGAGTATAAACTATCAGTCAGATGACAGAAGGCATGTAGAAGATTATACAACAGGTTTTTCAAAGTTTTGATCATGTTGATAATTTAGAGGCCTAAAAATTTATTATAAAACGTGACTACATGCATTTTTGTAAAATGCCAAAACCTTTTACTACAATTTACTGCAGATTTCAAATGAAATGTCCACCGAAAATATGTTTTAATAGTTCCAAATAATATTGGTCTTTCATGTTGCATGTACAGCGATCTTATTATGCCCAGGCTGTTGTTTTCAAGAGAACAGAAGCACTTTATTTACCAACTCTTAAAAAAGATGGGGCAATCAAAACCTCCAGAGGATGCAGAAGAGGCTGGTGAGAGATAATGGATGCAGCATGGCCTTGACCAGTGTCATTGGTATGAGGTTCCTCTTAAAGGAGGAAGTTTCTTGATGTCACCAAAGGGATACGGGAAATTACATCATATTGGTTGGTTATTGAGCACATGCTGGACTTGATCCAATCATAATGTTCAGAGCAAGTCTAAAAGCTTGAAACATGCATGTGCTATAAACAAAAACAACCAGAGTTGTCACAAGTGAAACAGCTGGAACCCAATCCACAGGATTTCAAATAAACTATATAAATTCAACAAGCATATATCCAATTCTCACAGTTTTTTTAATGAAATTTTTGTTCCAACATCTGCTCCAAAATTCAAAATTACAGTACAGCAGATTGGAAGAAAAAAATATTAATAATAATAATAATTCAATATTTGTGCCAGTCACTTGTTCTCCAGTGACTTTTATCCTGCACCACCAAAACATCACGTTTTGATTTAAAATTATTGTGGCTGCACACTCATTTCCTTCTGCATTTTTTATGTTGTTGTACTGACTGTGGTTAAGAGACTTAAAATATCGTCTTGGTTATGTACGTAAACCTCATTCCCTGATGGAGGGAACAGAGACGTTATGTCGTGACGACATAGGGGGTTTACTTGAGAGCCCCAATCTGCTCTGACTTTCAGAGAAAATGCCAATGAATTTTGGCTAGTGGATTTTGCATAGAGTCCAAATCCAGTGATTTTGAGTCACTCCCCGTGCATACGGGTATAAATAGGTGACAGGAGCATCCACTCATTCAGGTTTTACGCTGAGGAGCCGAGAATGTGTCCCTGGCAACCAGCGATGGTTCAAGGTTGTGGCATGGGGACATAATGTCTCCGTTCCCTCCATCAGGGAACGAGGGTAACGCACGTAACCGAGATGTTCCCTATCTGTCGGTCACTATGAGTTATGTCGTGACCACATAGGGGATCTATGGAAAGCGCCACAACCTGAACCCCGTCACAACCCTGTAGCGCTGCAAATGTTGACAAGCAGCCACGTGTCAGACAAATGCTACGCAGGGTTGTAACCTTCCCAACGACCCAGCTCAAATTCGCTGACCTTGGCGCCCGCAGGGACCAAAAGGTGAGTACATCGCTGCTGGAGATAGCCAAGCCGCTGGTCCTATGACAGAAAAAAAAATTCTTAAGAGAAGGGATTTAGACCTTCGTGAAATGTGCTTCACGTCTTTCCTGTTTGTTGTTTACATCTTGGCAGTAACGAAGGGGAAGCGAGCCCTCCGGAGGAGGGCACTACGGAGACGACATCCTGCCCATAGGGAGGTATCATGTGGAGACACTGATATAGACTGACCCAGGCCTGAGGCAGAACTACATATGGAATGGTCTCTGAGGCAGGTCCTACCTGGGAGTAGGGAGGAACGGCTGCCAGCAGAGACTGACAGAGTGGTCTCTCAAAGGGACGACACGGGTTCACCAAGAGGAAAAACTTACTGTGGAAGAATACACATATGGGATCGCCTGCATGGAATCAAGCCATATGGACACCTAGCCCATTAAAGGGGCTGACCAGAAACCTGGGCAAGCTAACACGATACTGGGCCTGGCGTTAGACTGCTCCGTCCAGTCTGACTGCCGGGGTGCTGGAGGATACTCAACCAAGGTTCGCCGACCAGGGAACTTACTGGAGGAGGAAAAGGATGCGCTCGCATCCCTGGGTGAGGGGGAATGGTGCAGCAAGTGTGACGCCAGCCTGCTCTTCCCGCCACTTATCTGTTACCCACACGGGAAGAAACCGGCTCAACGTGGAGACTGTAAAATCTTGTGAAGGTGTTCGGTGTCACCCAGCCCGCAGCTCTACAGATGTCTGCCAGAGAGGCGCCGTGCCCAAGCACATAGGAGGAGGCAACACTCTGTGTGGAGTGAGCCCTCACCCCCAGGGGGCACGGCTTACCTTGGGAATGGTAGGCCATGGAAGTGAGCGCGGTCAGGAGCGCTGTCTTAGAAGACAGGAACTTAAGCTCAACTGAGTCCAGAGGCTCAAAGGGATCCCTCTGAAGGTCAGCCAAGACAGTAGAGAGATCCCAGGAGGACACCAGGGGTGGCCTAGGAGGATTCAACCTTCTGGCACCCCTCAGGAACCTGACGAAGAGATCGTGCTTTCCCAGGAACCGGCCGTCCACTGCACCGTGATGTGCTGCGATAGGAGCCATATACTCTTTCATAGTGGAGGATGACAGCCTACGCTCCAACCTTTCTTGCAGGAAAGAAAGCACTACTCCAATCGTGCATCTTCGGGGGTCTTCTCGGCAAGAAGAACACCAGTTCATGAACAGACTCCACTTCAGAGCTTAGGCTTGCCTCGTCGAGGGAGCTCTAGCCTGAGTGATCGTGTTTACCACCGCCGGTGGCAGATCACTTCAGTCTGCCGCGTCCCGTCCAGGAGCCACACATGGAGGTCCCAGAGATCTGGACGCGGTGCGCAGTTCCTGAATCAACCCTGGCTCGGAACTACCCTCGTGCATTTGTTTGAGTGCCTTGGCTTGGTGGACCTGCAGGATAGCCATAGCATGCAGGGCAGAGGCGGCCTGGCCTGCAGCACCGTAAACTTTGGCCGCGAGAGCACCCATCAGCTTACAGGCTTTGGACGGGAGACGTGGACGATTCCTCCAAGTGGCGGCGTTTTGCGGGCACAGGTGCACTGCAGCTGCTCTTTCCACCTGGGGAATGTCTACGTACTCCCTAGCCACCCCGCCATCGAGGGTAGTCAGGACGGAGGAGGGAGACGAGAGGCTTCTGGCCGAAAAAGGGGCCGTCCACGATTTCGTCAGCTCCTCATGCACCTCCGGGAAAAAAGGCACCAATCATCCAGCTGCGACGGCTGCCCGGGAAAGCATGGCCGTCAACTCCGGGTCCAATTCGGTGGTGGCGACAACACCCGAGGGGGGCAGCCCCGCCGAATCTTCATCCTCGGAGGACGATAGCCCATCACGACAACCAGGAACAGCTTCTTTCTTCCAGTCAGATCAGAAAGGCTTTGTGGAGAAGAAATAATTCACCCACTCGGCTCCGAAGCAAAAATCTGAATGAGTGGATGCACCTGTCGCCAATTTATACCCGTATGCATACCAGTGGCTCAGGTATGCAAAATCCACAAGCCAAAATTCCTTGCCATTTTCTCCTAAAGTCAGAGTGGATTGGGGCTCTCAAGTAAACCCCCTAAGTCGTCACGACATAACTCGTAGTGACTCTGTTTACTCTGTAATACGGAACTCTGTTTTTGTATTAATTATTTTATATTAAAACATTTTGCAACTGAAACCACATCCATGTTTTGTATAATTGAAACACGACAATGTCAAAGGTTTTGGTGAGTTAAGAATGAGGTTATAATGTCGCAAGAGCGAAATTTTTATGTTGTAGAGTTAAAAAAAAGTAATGTTCCTTAAAAGACTGGCCTGATTTGAACATAACTTCAGGCTGTAGATTTTCAGTAAAAATCACTGTCTTCGTCAACTTCAAAATCAAGCACATGCAACTCGTTTTTTTGTATCCCACTTTCTTCCTCCTCCTCCTCATTCTCTGTGCTGTTTCTGGGTTCTCCTCTCTCCCTTTTCACAATCTGATGATATTCCTGATAGATTCCATTCAGAGCCTGTGCAGCCTCTACAGATACTTTCAGTTTTCCCACCACATCCTGTTCTTCATCCGCACTAACAACTGAAAGACAGAAACACCACAGTCATGCATTTATTTCAAGTTTAAATGTAATCTCTTTTCATAATGACTGAATCTTACCATCGATTTGTTCTTCAATAAAATCATTTCCAGTCAGCAGAAGTTCTTGTAAATCCAAGTAGGCATAGCCGACATCTTCACATTCTTCTTGCTCGTTCATGGGCTCACTGACTACTGTGAACTTTAACCTAGATGATTAGAGAGGAAAAAAAACATAGAGGTTAGAAGAACTTTATACATTTTTCATTTTATTGCCATGTGAAACGGTCATTATTTTTATATCTATCATTATCTCTCATTTTCTCTCTGTTTACCTGCCCTGGTTGGGGTCTGAACCTTCCAGCATGGTGTAGAGGTAATGTCTCAGGGGAGCTGCTTCCATGCTATCCACATGGATAACTATTGATGATAATAACATGTTAAAGAATATGAAGTTAGTTTTTTTATCACCTTTTTTTACATTAATACCAAGTTAATATGTTAAATTGTTAAATGCCATGATGCCTTTGTGAAAAAGAAGTGTGCTTAATTTTAAAATATGCGCACTTCAAATCTTACAAGAAAATTGTAATAAAGCTGTACTTGCAGGTAATATATTAACGAAATAAAAGGCCACTTTTATTAAAGTAATAAAGTAAGTACACTTACATGACTGTGTTTCTTAACACACTTAAGTACATTTTTAAAAAGTGCCCTTTGTAATAATGTTGAATTAAATGTTTTACTTTAAAGTACATTTTAAAAAAAGAAGTGCACTTATTTTGAACATTTAACATACCAAAGATACATTTAAAGTACTTTATTATGATGTATGATACCTGTAGTGTGTTGTCCAATATTGCATTTAAAGTTAATATATTTTAAATGAACTAAATTGGAAAACATAATTGATTTTCAATATACAGCTAATGCAAGTTAAATGTACGTTTGGGCCAATGTGGGTGGGTCTCCACAGAGTGATGTTAAAACCAGTTATCGCGTTAAAAATGTTTATGCTTCATTTACATAGCCTTCCTTATATGGTATCAGCCCATATATGGGTTCATTTGAAAGCTTGGAGTGTCTTCTTTACAAATAATACCATTCCTTTTGGTTTTTATATTCTAGATAGCTGCCGGCTAACAAATTAGCGCCGCTCTGGACCAGGGATGATGCAATGTTGTCATGGAGAGATGCTCTGGATACAGGAGTGCGGTAAACATTTGAATTTGAGTGTGTCAAATTTAGGCAAAAATACCAAAAACGCCCCAGAGAATAAGTGGTTAAAGGACATGTAAGACACACAAGGATAATTTCACTTTTGTGACCTTACCTCGTGTAAAGTTATAATGTATTTCCTCCCCATCTGTTGGTTTACGCAGGGACATGGGCGTTTCTGTTGTCTCCATGGTAATACCTAGAAGGCGGTACTCTACATAAACCTGATGCACTGATTGGTCAAGTGCAACACTGGAAGAGCGGTTAAAAGAAAGTGACAGGATTTCCACTCTGAGTCTGTCTCCCTGTGAGACACAAAGACAAATATATGATTTTATAATATAGAGCTGACTCTTTACATCTAAGACCAGAAACATATACTATGCAAGTACATGAATACCAGCTGGATTTCACAGAATGTTCCAAAATGTTTTAAAAAGCAATTAATAGTGCAATGCAAGTATGTGTTGCATTCTTTGAGTTGCCACAAGGGGCACTTTAGACGATTTACATTATTATAATAACGATAAAAGTGATCCTCCGGATTTAAATCTAACTATATTGTATTATAGTGTTCAGTCATTTAAATGACAATGTTGAGAACTATATGGTATGGCTTTAATTTCAGTTAATAAAATGTTTTGATTTCAAGCAGTTTACTGTAACATGATGTCGTTCCTTATTGTAGTTGAAAATGACTTGAGGTAAAGATTTTTGTTGAAAATTACTAAAAAGGTTTTAGTCATATCACCTGACTCTTAGTAGATTAAACAGGCGGCTGCTAGAAAAATAACACACAATGCTTTAATCCCCTATTGAGAAAGCCAGAGGCGATTTATTTTTTTTTTTTTAATGTTTGACATTCTATTTTATGTAACATGTCTGTTGTCTGTTAGTCAACTGTATGATCATCACCTTTTTATGTGGTTTTGGTGGGTGAGGAATTATGATGACATCACTTCCATTTGAATCTCTTGATTCATCAGACTGAAGGGCATCTGTGTCATTTTGAGCTATTTTGGATATAAGAGGTAAAAAGAAGCTTTAACTCACTGTTTTGTAATTTGTGTAATGAATAAGTGACTTCTGAGGAAGAAAACTCACTTCTCTCTTCAGTTTCATCTTCCTGATCTTCATATTCCTGTTCCTCCTCCATTTTAAGTTGCTTCGGGGAAAAAAAACATATTGAAGACTCTTTTAAACTGACTGATTTAAATACTCAGTCGACACTAAGTATTCTTGTTGCATTTCCTTCTCAGTTCCTTACCTGTGTCGAGTCGCTTCGATAGCTCCTTTGGCTGCGAGGGGTGCTCGGCAATGAGACCGATGGTCTGAAGTCCATAACTCGATTGGATTTATGCGACTTAATAGACATGGCAGGACTCAGGTAAGGTGCTGTTGTGGGTTTCAATTTGTCCTGAACGTGCAACACTGCAGTGCGGTGTTGCTTCCATCTAACCGACCTTGAAGGTTGAGCCAAACTAGATGGAGGTTTCTGATGATAAGACGTGGGTTCAGTGACCTGAATGGATGGCGATGGAAGTGTGATTGAACCGCTTTGAGGGCTTGTAATGGGTGTGGATGGGTGAGTGTCAGTGGTCTTGGCTCCATGTTCTGGTGGAGGCCGAAGCTGAGACTGAAATTAAGTTGAAAGACTGCGATTATATTTTTCTGGATTATTAGACGTGTAGTTTCAATTTTGTAACTATGCTCCATCTCTCACTTCTAAAATTTTCTTAATACTGTAAAACTGAAAATACTGAAAATGGATGCCCAATTCTTCCACAGTTAAATATAGTGAGCTAAAATGGTAGACAAGTATGTACATCTAAATATATATTCAAAATATTATAAAATGCAAATGACAAAGATGATCCAAATAGCTGAAACAGTTGAGATTAAATGTTATAAAAGGTCAATTATTAGTTAACAACATTGATAATGACTCCTTTAACAATTAGATTTTCATTTAATATTATATTTGTATGTAATATTTATTGATATAATTCATTTAAAAATGTAACATGAAATGTGGAAGTGTGAATGAAATACCATGGCAAGTTATTGTCATTCACAGACACTCACCCTGGGCTTTGCAATGGGTCTCTGTGAAACCTCAGCACTGGGCACCATTCTCTCTTTCTCTACTTCTTCTCTTTGTCTTGAGGGTGCCTCAGATGACTGGAAAGGGTACTTCCACCTGAGAGTGGCCCTCACCATTCCTCTTGGACTGCCAGCAGGGTCTCTAAGCACATAATCACCTGACAGCAGGGAACAAAGTAAACATTACTCACCACAGTTAACCTTTGTCTTTGTGAATATTGGTTGTGGTTCTAAATTTTAGCTGAAGGATTTTGATTCCTAGTGAGAGAAAAACATTTTGCTACTTTGTTTCTCTTGGCTAAATCTCGGATAAGGTTTTTTTTTTTTATGATCCTACTAAAAACCACTGGGCAAAAGTTTGGAACAATAAAGTTTATATATATATATATATTATTATTATTATTATTATTAGAATGCAATTTATTCCTGTCATGGCAAAGATGGATTTTAAGCAGCCATTATTCCAGACTTCACTGTATGACTTCACTGTCATACAATCCTTAAGAAATCATGCTAATATGCTGATTTGATGCTTATTTATTATTTATCATCATTGGTGCTCAATTATTAATGATGGGTCTGTATCTTAATTATCAGTGTTGTAAATATTTCACAATATTACTGTTTTTACTGTATTTTTATCAAATAAATGCAGTCTTGGTGAGCATAAGAGACTTCTTTCAAAAACATTAAAACCATCTTAATTATTCCTAACTTTTGACTGATAGTGCATGCACAGAATTAAATTCCCAATTATATTTTTTTATTTAATCAAGCTTCTGTTTAATTGCATCCTGATCGGAATGATTACCTCTGATTGGTCTGCCTGTCGCAAGGCCTCGTAGTGGGATTGGTGTCTTTGCCAAATATGTGGGAGGAGTCTGACGTTCGCTGTCATCAAACACATACACCCACAGGCTGCCCACATTCAGGTATTCTAATAAATCTGTGGTTACAGCTAATGGATAGCTCGCTGAGTCTTCAAAGACAGGATCCACACAGCATTGAATTATGGGTGTAGAATGAGGTGGTAGGTCATAAAGGCGATATGTTAAGTATGCATCAGGGAGTAGTCCTGGCCAGCGGGTACTGAGGCCCACACAGCGCTCCAGTACCACCTCAAGCTCATTGGGTATCCCTACGCCATAATCATGTATTTCCTGCAACACACACACAAAACGCATGCTTATCAGTTTGAGGTAATACATTCGGTAACACTTTAGTTTAGGGACCAGTTCTCACTAGTTACTTATTAGCATGCCTATTATATTGGCTGTTTATTAGTACTTATAAAGCTGATATTAATGCCTTATTCTGCATAACTATATTCTATGCAGGTGTTCTATACAACTGGTAATGTTTATAGCCTCTAAGCTGCTTGTTTTCATAAAGTAAAAGCATAAAAAGACCAAGGGCTGTTGACCTCCAAAAATTGGAGGGATAGGAATTATTGTTAAGGCACTTTTGGTGCTTCTATTTTTCTGTTTTATATATTTTTTTGACTTACTGTATACTTTTACTGCATGGAAAAGAGCAACTTTTTTGCACTTAATTGTACTGAATATACACAATATTTAAAGTATATTTTAAAAAGCTGTACTTTGAGATATCATGTTAATGAAATAGAAGTCCACTTAAGCGTACTTAAAACCAATACACTTTAATGACTGTCTTAACACACATAAGTATACTTTTAAAAAGTGCACTTTGAAATAATGTTAAATTAAAAGTTTTACTTTAATGTGTTTACTTAACATACAAAAGGGCATGTACATTTAAAATTTAAATTACAAAGCTTAAACAGAAATGACATTAAAAGTGTATTTTAGTTACCCATAAATGCTTCTCAGTACACGTTAATCATATTTTAAAGACAATAGAGGAAAGTACGAAATTACAATAAAGACGTTCAACTTAAAGGGGTCAAAAAAGACTCTAAAGTTCAGCTAACTGCATTTAATATAAATTTAAAGTATAAAACATTTCCATGTTAAGTTAAGTGCCTGAAAACTTCCTTAATAAGTACTCTAAAGTACTATAAAAGTATACATTTTAGAATAGGGAACAACTATTCACTATTAACTATGACTTTTCCCTCAATAAATTCCTAATTTGCTGCTTATTAATAGTTAGTAAGGTAGTTGTTAAGTTTAGATATTGGGTAGGATTAGGGATGTAGAATAAGGTCATGTAGAATAAGGCATTAATATGTGCTTAATGAGTACTAATAAATGGCTAATATTCTAGTAATATGCATGCTATTAAGCAACTAAGAGACCCTAAAATAAAGTGTTACTGTATATAGTATATAAAAGTACTATAAAGTGTACATCTTTTTCACAATGGCAGGTTTGAAACCAAATAAGTGTGAGAAAACAACTGAATTTTCATCTTAGGGTGAACTATGCTCTCAAGGCTTTCCTAAAAAGCCCTGTCCCCACCATGTGGTATGTGGTGGCATTTACCTCTGGTTCCCCATGAGCCCATTCTGAACCTCTGGTGTGTCTTATAGCTATTCTACTTGTGGCTCTTTCCATTTGAGGTTCTGTGAGTTCCACCTGAGGGTGTAAACACACCCAAAACTCAAGGATTCCTATAACTTCCCCTTCAGCTCCTGCAGAATAAAGGGCAAAATGATCTTAAAAATTCAGTGGGAAATATTATTGCAATGAAGAGCTATAAAAGTGAAAAGAATGCCAAATCGAACACACCTATATACGCATATAAAGCTTTTTTACTGCAAAGTTCATGTGACCTTATTTTATATTACCTGTGATGTTGGTTCTGTTTTTCATTCGTTCACCCCTGCGCTGTAGAGCTCCCATCAGAGAAATCCTCGCTCTCCCACGGGTCATAAATTGTACCCCTCCAAGCGCCTGGTGCAGTTCAATAGTGATGGACCCATTCTGAACCCTGAGCTTCTCCAGGTCGAACTCAGAGAGGGCGTAATGCGAGGTGAAGCCATAATTTGGCTGTCCACCTGATATTAATGAAGTTGAGAGGGTTTCAAAGTCGAGGAACCCATAGGTGCAAAATGTTGCAACACCTTGGTGATCTCCTGTGCCTTGTCCCATTAGTCTCAATCCCAGAGGTGTAAAGGTGGCTCCTGTTAGATGGATCTCCAGAAGAGATTCTCCTCCACGCAGCTGTGTGATTATGGCGCCCTCTGCAGCAGGCTTGACTGACTCTTGTTCCAGCCCTGTCCAGGTGTACTGCAGGGGTATGGTCTGCTTATAGTTTCTAGGGCTGTACGCTATGTCTTTGAGCTGAGCTAAAATAATAGATGAAAATATGATGTCATCATACATGCATTATTAACTGGAAATAGAGCAATAGGGGAGAACAGGGCTAGTTGTCAATGTCTTATGTACTATATTCAATATTTCTCAGTGTAGGTTTATTTTTTAAAAGTCAGTGTCTATACAGACATACATATTGTAATTGTTATTTTTAAATATGAAATAATATATATATATATATATATTAGGGGTGGAACGATACATGTATTCGTACCGAGCCGTCGCGGTACTGACATCTCGGTTCGGTGCATGAGGCCTTACAACGAATACAGGCAATTCACCCCCAATCCGCAGCAATGCAACGCTGTTTGATAACCGGCCGCCAGCAGAAGAACTTGAAAACAAAGCCCACTAGACAGTGACCATTGTGCTGACTCTGAATGCGTCTCTCACAGACTGGCAAAGGAGTGTACTTTAAAGGCTTCCTGTCACAAAAATTAACTGAAACTCAGCATAGGCTACGTTACGTGTCGCATACGTGTTACATGTTGTTTTTTCCTCTTGTTTATCTGTAAACTAAATAAAATATATTTCAAGAATTTATTCATATACATATAATGTATGTATGTATGTATATATGTACTGCAGATTATATATATTTAACATAATGTTATAATATTTAGTATTTTCACATCTAGGTGGAAAAAATTGTAATTTGCGTTACAAGCATTGTTACCACTTGTGACATCTAGCCCCAATCTCTTGTATATTGTAAACCTCTAACCTTGTAAATTGCTGATTTGAAGGCTTCTGCTTTTCAACAATTTGTGTTTTTCACCTGCCCTCCTTCTATTCTCCTCCCTCTCTCTCTCAAATTTTCCCATAACTGTCTTCATCTCATTCTATAAAAGAAAATAGGTGTAATGGTTGATGTTTTGGTTTATGTGGACTGAAAAGAGCAATATTCTGAGCAATATATGCGACAGTTGTAATATACCGCATTCTCACTACAAATGTGTGTGTACCTGAAGGTCAGCATTTAGTCGATGCTGCAGTAATAATAAATCCCTTGTTTTCTGGAGTTCCAAAACAGTTTCTGCATGTGAAGCCTGTACTGCAGTCAAATCCTTTGATGTTTCCTCTATCTTTTCGTCTGTTTTCAAGAAACACATCATCCCTTGAGTCTCCCGCTGCATTCTAAAGGCCTAAGAGTAGAGCACACAAATAAAGAAAGAAACAGAAAGAGGGAATGAAAGCAAAATGTTATTATATAGCTGCTTAAATGTTTTGAAATATCTAAAAATGCAACTTTTGAAACGAAACATCTTACCTTAATCTGCAGCAGAGTCTCACTCAGATCTTCCACACTCATATCAAACTCCTGATAGAGAACGAAAAACAGAATATGGACATTATTCTAATGAATTGAATATCTGGCCCAAGATTCTGCTTGAGAAGTAAATTTTAGCCCAATACAGCAAATTTTACTTTTGTAACAGAATCCAGTTTTTCTTGCAAAGATGTGACTTCCTGCCTGTGCTGCAGGACTTCTCGCTCCAAGCAGTCATGTTTTTCTCTGAGGAACATAACCATATCTGAAACACATTCAGTTTATTAAAAAGATGTGCATTAACACATTAAAGAACTAGAACATTTGATACATTTAGCATATTGACAATCCAATATGACATGCTGACTACACAATGTCCAGGAGTCTCTGTGTACACAATATCACATACTAAAGCTGCTACGATGAGCACTTCCAGAATAAGCTGAGATGTGGTATGGAAATGATGCTGCTAGTCAAAAGTCTGGCAATGCATGAGTCTTACCTCTATCTCGTGCCTTCTCCTTCTGAACCTGGTCATTCTCTTGTCTCATCTGTTCCTTCTCCTGCTCCAGCATTTTCTTTTCTTTCCTTTCTTCCTCCAGTCTTTCTTCAAGCCTCTGTACATCCTCTCTCCAACTCTCTTCACTTCTTTTGTCTTTTTTCTCATGTTGTCCTTCTTGATGGTTCTGAACAGACATAGTGCTATGGCGGAAACCAGTGAATTTAAACATACAAAAATTGTAGGCCTTTTTTTTTTGGTTATTTATAGGATGTTTTGGGGGCCAAAAAGACATAAACCTACAACCAGGTCCATAGGCTAGGAAACCAGTGAATTTAAACATACAAAAATTGTAGGCCTTTTTTTTTGGTTATTTATAGGATGTTTTGGGGGCCAAAAAGACATAAACCTACAACCAGGTCCATAGGCTGAATACAAGGAGCCTGTGACAAAATTGTATGGATAGGCCCAACTGACCTTTCAGAAGATAAATATATGAAAGCCCAGATCAAAACAGTAATCTTGAAAAATGTAAGCGTTGGATCAGACTTGTTGTTCTTATGATATGTTCTTATGATGGTCATTCATTTTACACTTCCATGATTACATGATATTTTCTCCATTAAATAAAAAGACTGTGATAAAAGCTTGTGTGTTTGGGCAGTTTTGTATAACACTAGATCAAATTTACATGTATGCTTCATTGTCAGAAAATTTGAGGAGAATATTTGGTTAATTTCCTCTGTAAATCTGTCTGACTTCTTGACTTTTGGGTAGATTTCCCAATTTCTCCTTGTAATTTCACTATTATCTTGTATTCTACAGTTATAGTTAGTGTTTGAGCATAGCAACCTGATACAAAAGTTTGTGCTTTCTGATTTTTGCACAATCATAAACTATGATAAACTACATTTTATGTAGTGCTGTCAAACAATTAATCGCGATTAATCGCATCCAAAATAAAAGTTTTGTTTGCATAATATATGTGTGTGTACTGTGTATTTGTATTATGTATATATATAAATACACACACATGCATGTATATATTTCGGAAAAATATGTTATGTTTATATATTAAATATATTTATTTATTTATAATATAAATTATATGAATATAAATATAGACATGTAAATATTTTCAAAATATATACTGTATGTATGTGTATTTATATATACATAATAAATATACACAGAACACACACATATATCATGCAAACAAAAACTTTTATTTTGTATGCGATTAATCACGATTAATCATTTGACAGCACTCATTTTAAGTAAGTTATTCCAAAATCATCAGTTACATCAGCTAGTGAGCCGACTGGTGCCATTCTTTTTTTTGACGGACATAAATTGAAAAGCGGTTGGCATGGTTATGTAACCACTAACATTAGGGAATCACCTGTCCATTAAAATGTCCCTGGTTGTCCCCCCATCAACGCCCCTGCCTACCACCTGAAACACTCACCACTCCAGAAGTGAATCATAGCTATTCTTCAGGAGGTTCCTCTCCCCCTCCAGGTCTGAAACCCTCTCCTGAAGCTGAAAAACAGATGTTAGTAAAAGACTGCAAACACGAAAACTTAAAACAAAAGAGCAAAAGTGCAACTCGAACAGTACCTCCCCCAGAGCTTGCAGTGAAAGTGTGGCAGCATTGAGCTGGCCCTCAAGTGTCAGCACTCTCTGCTTCTCCTGTTTCAACAGTTCACTCAGCTCCTCCACCTTCCCCAGCAGTGCTCCTTGGCTCTCTTTTAAAGACCTTTGGCCCTACAGTATATTTGCCCATATAAGACAAAAAAGACATACAACAGAACCACATTTATCCAATATTATTCTCAGACATTGTACATGTTTGTATGATACTTTTTGTGATGAAGAAAGAGTCAAAAGTGCAAAATTTGGGAAATGTTTATTTTCAGGTTAAGCTTACCTCCTCCAGCTGGTTCTCATAAGCCTTAAGAAAGAGCACAAAGAGAGAGAGGAATGATGATGGTTTGTTTTAATGCAGAAATATAATTTGGAATACATTACACCATTGATTTCAAGTGGAAGACTCATGATCACTATGATGATGTGACAGCAGCTACAGTGAGTGCATTACAATGCCCACCATTTTGGGGACTAAAAATGTGATGTGCACATGTGTGCACCAGGATTACACAAATGGTATACAAATGATGACTTTGTACTGTACAATGTTCTCATTACCATTCTGGTGCATTATTTTTTCAGTCAAGCCCAAAGCAGAGACAAGCAATAGTAAATGCACTATCATTTAAACAGATAATATTTTTCACTTTTTTTGCTCAGTTTTGGTATTATGGCTCACCTCCTGAAGAGCAGCAAACTTTTCCTGAAGGACCAGAAGGGAGGTGCTCTTTTCAGAAAGCTGCTTCTGCAATCTTATCACATCTACATTATCTTTTATAATGAGTCTGTAAAGAAGAATAAAAATGGTTACATGCATGCTGTGTTGTTGACTGATTCTGAATAGTAACTGAATGAGCATGAACACTAAATGTGATTGACCAGGCTATTGTAAATGTATTACTGATTAATAAACTAATTATTATTACAAGCTTTATCCTACCTGTGTCCATCGGCTTGTTGCTTGCGCAGGTCTTTCACAATACCTTCAATTTCTTTCTCTTTGTCTCTGAGTGTTTCTCTAAGAGACTGAGCAGACAGCTCCAGCTCTGCCACCCTCCCTGGCTGATTTTCTATGATGGTAGATCTGCTGAGAGAGAGAAAAAAACAAGCTGGAAAATTAGAAACATGGATGTAAAAGCCAGATATGGACAATAAAGCACACGCAAGGTAATACACTGCATTAGCAACACATTTGTTATTTGATTATTAATAGCATGGCAGCAGTGTCCTATCATATGCATACGGATCATCAGGAATATATACTTAAATTAAGTCTATTTTAGGCTAAATAAATTAGCAGTCTTTTTGTGTGAAAGCAGATCTAGAGTCTCTATGAATTCTGCCATATGATTAAGAATGCAAATGTTTTTAATATATATTTTTTTTTCTTTCCTACTTTCTTTTTTTCTTTGTGTGCTTTAGCTGAGTTGCAGGTATATGAAGCAAGGCACTATACTGTGTTTTGCAGAATTGCAAAGTATGTAAACACAAAAACATCCAACAAACCTGAGTAATGCAAGTCTGCATATAAATAGGAGAAAGAGGCAGGAACATTGAGGACAATATTTTTTGTGTATTGACCATCACTATTACTCAGGTTATGACTGTTTAGTCTTTTTTTTTTTTTAAGTTTGCAGTTTGCTGTTTGTAACTCACATAGAATCCCATAAAAATGTAGATGATATAAATAGTATCATCCCATTCATAACATATAATGAACATTCATGACCTATTTATATGTTATATATGTTGTATGTTGTAAAAACATGGTCAACTTACAATCTGTCTATCTCTCCTCTGGTGTCTTCCTGTGAACTGATGCCATAGCGGGCAGGAGCAGTTTGGGCAGCTCGTCTGACCCCTCCGTCCCCATCCACACCTCGCCCTGAGACAGAGAAAGAGAGAGTAGATACTGAATCAAATCTGGAATACAACACCAAATAAACACCCCTTACAAAAAGTACTGTGGTGATTTATTAAGTACTGATTTAGTACTGGCTTATTAAGTCATTCTTCTTTATATTTACAAGCCACCACTGTATTACCATGGTGTATGTCCAAAGCAATACAGCAATATTACCAGTTTATCATGCCCAGTGACTCCTCACCTGTTCGTGGCCTGTAATGTGTCCTGACGCCCAGGTCTAAGATGTTTTGTTTGGCTAAACTGAGTTTGCTCTGCAGCGCCCGCCTCTGACTCTCTAGAGTCGCTACACGAGCCTCTAGCTCTTGAAGAGTGTCCTCCAGCTCTCCATCCCTCCCAGCAGACGGAGGGCCTTGCTTTAATCGCAGCAGTTTTGTTGACAACCTGAAATAGACAAAACTTACATGAAAGCACTAATCCTTTCTAGGCTGTGCCAATTGAGATTAATGGAAATGATGACAAAAGCTTTCTCCTGGTATTATGGATCAGTTAGTTAGTGTTTGTGTAGGCCTACCTGCGTAGTTTTTGCTCTTGTGCGCGGCTGTGTTGTTTGAGAAGTGTGTTCTCCTCCTGTATTCGGAGACATTGGTCCTCCAGCTGCTCGCGTGGTATTCTGAACAATCGCTGGCGATCTGTATAAAGACAGAGAGACTTAATGACCCGAAGGACTGTTTTTACAGTATTTGCTCAGAAGTTGCTCTTCCATAGCCCAGGATACTGCAAAAGTAGTTCACAATTATGGTAGCCTATATTTACTTGGAGTATTGTTTGTTCTAAAAAGGAGATATTAAAAATAGGCGCAAATGAGAATTATACAATGAGAAAAATACATCATTATAAAATGTGGATTGCACAGTTGGCCAACATTCATGATAGATCAT
>NW_015632405.1:794978-796413 GCF_001515625.1 Sinocyclocheilus rhinocerous
TATAGATATATATATTAAATACAAATATTTAAAATATTAAAATGATTTTTTTAAAGTGCTTGTTTTCAAGATTGACAGAAATCTTACCCTTTATTTTGAGCACCTGTGGTGGTCTTCTCCAGTTTCTGGTGTCTTGATCTGTATCTGAAATAAAATCTTGACCAGTTCCACTCATTTAAAGACACCAGAAATAAAAATACAAATGATCTTTAACCCAAATAAACACACAGCTCTATACACACCTGTGAGAACAGTTATCAGCCCTGCTCTCAAGCCCACATCCCTCACGGGGAGGTCACCTGCTGTCTCATCCACTGCCAGTGACATTATGAGAACTACCAGACCCAACCAATCACTGCCTTTTTGAGGAAAGGGATTCAGGAAGTGATGTCAAGCACTTTTATAAATTCATTTATCGAACAGCAGGACCACTTCTATTAACTAGTGAAAGCAAACTTGCGCATGGACTCAAGCTTCAGATTGACAGATTTTATTGCAACTTCCTTTAATAACGAAAACATTTAAATCTAGACAAATAAATACAGTGATGCTGATGCAGATGAACAGGAAGACATGGATGGCACTGACAATGAATAAGCTGTGTAAAGTTTTCTCAGTGACATACCTGTATGTGTGTCTGTGAGTCTCCTGCACTCTGCACAGAGCTTTAGTGAGTGTTAATCCTCCTCTCGGCACCTGTCTATGTCATTCATCTTCCCTCAACTGGTCTGTCCTCTCCTGTTGTCCACCTGTACTTCTATCTTCCTCGCAGTCAACTCATCAGCAGCAGCATGAAACTTCTCTCTCGTTTTAGATCTGATTGTTAGTTTCTCTCTGTCTTGGAAAGACGCTGTTTCATCAATCCTGCTTTAATCTGCTTAATCTCTCTCTGCAGCTCCTCCTCTCAGTTACTTGTGTTCCTGCCAGTCTCACAGCGTTTCTCAATTACAAATAGCCTACACTGTGTATGAATGCAAATATTTCATATCTTCCCCATGAACAAACAACTTCAAACACCGATCATTAACTGTGTAATGATCATTAACTTTGTCTAATGACAAATGCTACAAGACGGTTATTATTATAAAGATGAGCAGCATATGGTTTGAGAATTCTTCTCTCTGATTGGCTGTAGTTATAGTAGCTGTCTAATAATCTGATTGGCTGTTGTGTTTGTAGTAAAGACAAGAACAGGAGGTCAATGGAGAAAATCAGATTACAAGACTAGGATGAAAGGAAGATTTAGTGTGTGTGTGTGTGTGTGTGTGTGTAGTAATAACTATTACACAAGTAAAAAACTAGAGGATAGCATAGCTCAGAATGTTTGAGTCCACTGACTTTTGAGAACAGTTTGAGACATTTTTGAGATCCCTTCTGAAATTCTGAAGGAGACACGTTATCTTTTAAATAATAAATAGCAAAACATTACAGTATA
>NW_015632405.1:797795-797984 GCF_001515625.1 Sinocyclocheilus rhinocerous
GTGTGTGTGTGTGTGTGCGTGTGTGTGTGTGCGTGTGTGTGCGTGTACCTGGTATTCCCTGCATTATGGGGACCAAACAAGGATAGTAATACCAGTACATTTTGACCTTGCAGGCACTTTTTTCTGTGTGTGTGTGTGTGTGTGTGTGTGTGTGTGAGTGTGTGTGTGTGCGTGTGTGTGTGCGTGTGT
>NW_015632405.1:798320-820327 GCF_001515625.1 Sinocyclocheilus rhinocerous
GCAGAAAGTTTCCTGTGAGGGGTAGGTTTAGGGGTAGGGTTGGTGTAGGGCAATAGAATATACGGTCTGTATAGTAGAAAAACCATTACGCCTATGGAGAGTCCCCACAAGGATAGCTGACCAGACATGTGTGCGTGTGTGTGTGCGTGTGTGTGTGTGTGTACCTGGTATTCCCTGCATTATGGGGACCAAACAAGGATAGTAATACCAGTACATTTTGACCTTGCAGGACTTTTTTCTGTGTGTGTGTGTGTGAGGGTTAGGGTAAGGGGATAGAAAATACAATTTG
The DNA here is from genome assembly GCF_001515625.1 of Sinocyclocheilus rhinocerous. Classification (NCBI taxonomy): domain Eukaryota; kingdom Metazoa; phylum Chordata; class Actinopteri; order Cypriniformes; family Cyprinidae; genus Sinocyclocheilus; species Sinocyclocheilus rhinocerous. Next base: position 798,610 of record NW_015632405.1, read on the forward strand.
TACAGTATAAAAACCATTGCACCTATGGAGAGTCCCTGTAAACCATATACCAATGTGTGTGTGTGTGTGTGTGTATGTGTGTGTGTGTTTGTTTGTGTGTACCTGGTATTCCCTGCATTATAGGGGCCCAAACAAGGATAGTAATACCAGTACATTTTGACCTTGCGGGCACTTTTTTCTGTGTGTGTGTGTGTGTGTGTGTGTGTGTGTGTGTGTGTGTGTAAGATGCAAACTGTAAAAGATGCAAACTGCAAAAGTGCAAATTTATGTAATTAAATTCTACACATTTAATTACAAGTGATTGGGAAACTTTATTTATCTCTGAATCACAAATGTCACATTAAATCAAATCTGGAAAAAAACTGGTGTTCTCATTGCATCATTTAACTAATTGGATATACAGTTCATTCAACAAAAATCAATAAGCATATTTAAATAGAATAACAATTATCATCACTCTACATCAATTGTTTTAAATTTGACAATGTTTGCTCTGTTACATTTCTATTTTTGTTGATTGTCATTCTTTATATTGTTACAATATCGTATGTCTGATCCCCACTGTCAGTACTGACAGGTTGTATAACCAGTGGGGCATTGTTATTTCCTGTGTCATTCATGTCTGGGTTGAAGTAAGCCAGTAGGCTCTCGGTAAAGCACTGTCCAGTGAATGAGTAGATATGTGTGCATGCACTCGTATCATAAAATGTTACCTGACCTTTTTCGTAATCCACATATATACCAATTCTCTGTGGAAGAGTTTTTAGTGACAGAAGCACTGATTTACGGTCACAGGCCCTGTACTCGCTGCCCCCTCTCAGACAAACTGCCCAGTAACCATCCTGTGGGCTCAGTGTCACCAAACCCTTCCTGTTGACAGATTTCCTGGCCACTCCCAAGTCCCATGCTGTTTTACCTGAGACTCCAACTTCCCAATAAGTCCTTCCCCTTGAGATGGGCTCTCTCGACAGGACACATGGTGCTGTGTCAAAACGTTCAGCATTGTTTGGAACGCTGCATTCTTCGTTGCCGTCGGTCACGCACTTCCTGTCTGCAGACACCACCAACCAGGGGTTTGCTGTGTCAGGGTCAAGGGTCATATCCACTGCAAGAATCACATCAGGCAAAGTCATAGTAAGTTTTCTGAAAATAGCCGTGTATTATAGTGTATCCACATGTTTGACTGTAACGAAGAAATGTACCAGAACTGTAAGTGTTTGAGATATATTTATACGATTTTTAAAGATTAAAGTAAAGCTTCAAGATGGTTCAAAGTTTCAAATAAAGACTCTAATTTGTTAAAGATTCAAGGGGAAAAAATAAATGAAAAGATTCAAGATGATTCAAAGACTCAAGTAAAGATTCAAGATGGCTCAAAGATTCAAGAAAAGATTCACAATGGTTCAAGGACTCAAGATTATTCTAGGATTTAAATAAAGAGTTGAGATTGTTTAAAGGTTCGAGAAAAATTCAAATATTGTTCAAAGATTCAAGTAAACACTCAATATGGTTCAAAAATTAAAGATTCATGGTTCAGTGATAGGCTACAATAAAAAATAGATTGTTCAAAAGTTGAAGGAAAGATTCAAGATGGCTCAAAGACTCAAATACAGATTCAAGATGGCTCAAGGATTTAAAGTGTCATGAACAAAAAGATTAAATGATCTTAAAAGACTCAAGATTGTTCAAAAATTTTAGTAAGGATGGCTCTAAAATTAAAAAAGAGAGAGAGATTTTAATAGATCGGTTATAGTCAAAGTCCATATAAAATTTATACATCCATATCTTAATTATATTATAATACCTGCATACTCGGATATTGCCTCAAGTTCTGTGGGGGAAAAAAAATTCCCATCACATCCTTTGCAATTAGAATATTAACATTTAGTTATTGTTTTTAGCTGTCAAATGACAAAAAATAGTAACCTCTCTTTGTGACAGAGTATATTTGTGTTTTCAGTAGTTCTTCTGCAGCATTCAGGGTTTCTCTGAGCACCTCCAGACCCTGACGGGTGTGCACACTGACCTGAGACCAACTTTTACACTGAGGCACCTCACTTGGGCTACGGAAAGCCTGGGAGGGTCAAATGCAAATACTGTAATTAAAGTCATCATCCTGTGTCACAACCTTCAGTATTTGAATATTTTTTTCACTAAACACACTAAAGAATGTCCTAAATTCATACTGAAATATACTGTACATTGTTTTATTATTCTAAATGATCAACATGCACATCCAGCTGCTAAGCACAGAAGAGTAACCTGTATAAGGTGGAGGTGGTCTTCAGAACATGACAGCTTTTCCAGTTCAGAGTTTCTAGCATTCAGTTTAGTGATCTCCATCTCCAGCTCTTTAATGAGGCTCCCTATGTGTGTGTTTCATCTTCCTGAGCAGCTCAGACTGGCTCGTCTCAATAAACTGCTGCAGTGCAGTGAAGACCTCAAGACTGTATGCCATCTCTCTTTCTGTGTTCTCCTAAAAGAGAAATAGCAAATATCATGAAAGGCCTTGTGTGAAATGCATTCCTACTTTGGTAAGCTAATAGTATGAGATTCTTAAACACTTTAGGTGGCAGTTTTGTCATCTGTTTTAACATAATATTTAATTTGTAATGTGTTAAATATTTAAATATTTAAAAGCTTATGATTGATGTGACCTTTGTATGTTGTCTGCAAAGAACGTTTTGAACATAATTATAATTAAATTTTAGGAACTGGTAACTGGATCATTTGTTATTCATTTTTGATAAAAACACATAAAAAAATGTAAATGTAAAAATAATTTGCAGGCTCTTACTTTATTTAGTTTTATAGAGTGTCTGAGTTCCTCAACTTTACTCCATCTCTCCATAGTCATCCGCTTCAGTTCAGACTGTGTCTTTAATAACTGAGTCTATGAGAAAGACAGAGAAAATATGGATGTGCTCACAATTCTTTCTCATGAAAATGTATAAATTGCATGAGAGCAACTGTAAAACAAAACACATTAAAGGGGTCATATGATGCGATTTAAATTTTTCCTTTCTCTTTGGAGTGTTACAAGCTCTTGGTGCATAAAGAAGATCTGTAAAGTTGCAAAGACTAAAGTCTCAAATCCAAAGAGATATTCTTTATAAAAGTTAAGAGTCAGCCACGCCTACCTAAAACGTCTCGTTCTAACACGCCCTTGCTCTGGCCTGACAGGGCATCATCACAGTATGGTAGGGGCTTAACATTTCTGTCACACACTTGAGGTATTCGGCCAATCACAACATCATATGACCCCTTTAATAAAAAAGACTGTGTCCATACAGTAATGAAGATCTAATGATAATCAAGAATAATGATTCAAATTCAAATTTAATAATGCTTCTTTGATAATAAAAAATCATATGTGAAAGTACTTTGTAGTCTTTTTTTGTGTGTGTGAATTTTGACCCAGACAATGTCACGGTGTTGCCTACTGTGAGGAGCGAGGAGCAAGGAGACGTTGGAGAATTCACGAAGAGACAATATTTATTCATCCAAATAAGGGAACAAGGAACACACACGTAGGAATGGGGAATGAAGTATGGACAGCACGCAGGACTCAGGAAACACAGGGCTTAAATACAAATGGAACGTAATCAGGGAGAACGGAAACAGGTGGAGTAATTAATCAAAATGAATTACTCCAGATTACTTCTGGAATACCAGAAATCAAAAAACACAATCAGACATGAGGGAAGTACTAGGACACATGGTAAACACAGCACGTGGGGGAAGAAAACAAACACACAGTCCATGGGCGTGACATTACTCCCCTCTCCCTGAAGGTGCATCCACGTGCCACACAACATCGAATGGGGAGGGGGGGGGGTCGCTCTGGCCCTGGCCCTCAGGACAGGCTTACACGGGACGGCAGGCCTCCAGAGCGGTACCCGTTCCGGGACCCATGGCGGAGCAGGCAGTTCAGGGTGCCATGGTGGATCAGGCAGTTCAGGGAGCCATGGCATAGCAGGCAGCTCAGGGGGCCATGGCGGATCAGGCAGTTCAGGGAGCCATGGCGGAGCAGGCAGCTCAGGGGGCCATGGCGGAGTAGGGAACTCAGGGGGCCATGGCGTAGCAGACAGTTCATGTGGCCATGGCGGCACAGACAGTCGGCGGCCGGCCGGCGGGCTTGGCTTTGAAGCAGCCGGCGGACGTGAACATGGAGCGGCCGGCGGGCTTGACGACGCACTGGTTCTAGTCTTAACGGCGAGCCCACAGAACTCCCTGGCGTACTCCACAAACTGAACATTTCTGCGGGCTAGGACGGCGAATCTCACAGCAATTTCCATGATCAAGGAAGGGAAAAACAGAAAACAAAACACTTTCAACAAAGGAAACAAAAACGAGGAGAAGGGGCGCCGCTTACTGTTTGGTGCTGTCTTCTGTCACGGTGTTGCCTACTGTGAGGAGCGAGGAGCGAGGAACGAGGAGCAGTGTTGCCAACTGCTTTCAGTTTAAAGTAGCTAAAACTGGTAGCTAATTGTCACTAGATGACATCACAATGGCAAATTCACTGTTCTATATAAAGATGAAGGTAGATCTTTGGGCAAGATGAGAACTTAGATAAGGTTTGTCCAAGAAGTTGCTATATTTGTCCCTAAACTTTTGAAAAAAGTCTCAAAAGGGGCAGGGAAGTCGCTAAATCTAGCTACAAAGTAGCTAAATTGGTAACACTGACGAGGAGACGTTGGAGAATTCACGAAGAGACAATATTTATTCTTCCAAGCAAGGGAACAAGGAACACACACGTAGGAACGGGGAATGACGTTTGGACAGCATGCAGGACTCAGGAAACACAGGGCTTAAATACACATGGAACGTAATCAGGGAGAACTGAAACAGGTGGAGTAATTAATCAAAACCATGGAAACTAATGAGGGAACACCAGAAATCAAAGAACACAATCAGACATGAGGGAAGAACTAGGACACATGGTAAACATAGAGCAGGTGGGGGAGGAAAACAAACACACAGTCCATGGGCGTGACAGACAGGTTCTTTGTGTGGTCACCCATTTATAACTATTTTTTGTGTCATTTATGAAGCATGTTTGTTTTCAGATTCAGATCAAGTCAGATCAAATACAAATCAACTGAAGCGTAAAATCCTTGCATTTGAAATTTGACAATTTTGCATGTTTGTAAAATCTATCTATCTATCTATCGATATTATTATTATTATTATTATCATTATTATTATTTTAATCCTGTTAAATTTTGTTAAATCCTGAATTGCTGAATTCCCTGTGAATAACAAAATCCTCAAAATGCGAAAGAGAGATCCAGCAAGTTGTGAATGGAAATTACCACAAAAGCGATAAGCACTGATGGCACACTCCCATTAATCCTTGCAAATAATATTTAGCTCACTGCACTAATATGCTTAAAAATATTATCTATAATATATTATATTATACCATTGCTTTTGCTTTGACTAAAATGGCAATCATTCACTGGACTTCCGGCTTCGCTACTGTTTGGATGCTCTTGCTTACTGCTCCGCGCTTTGCTCCCTGTTTATGTACTTTACTCAGATTTTTCTAAGATTTTAAATTCAGCAGATCAGCACAGTGCTCAAACAGCACATTTTTGGCAAAAACACTAAAACTAAAAACTTTACTGGACTGGAATAATACTATGAAAAAGAAGACTCTTTGCCTCCCACTGCCAGCAGCTTACATTCCGGAGATGGGAAAACACAGCTGCCTACATTCAAACAGACGAGAAAGAAAATGCCTCTTGTGGAATCTACTTGCTGCATGAACTGCCACAAGCTTCTACAAAGGATTGCGGTTCTTTAAACAAAGTTACTTGCTGGACTTCCAAAACAGGTGGAACACACAGCAGATCGTCATCACGGACCCCCTCAGCATGCAGCCGGTGAGTCCTGTGAATCTCAACAGTTTATATCAAGTGTAGAGGAGCAAGCCGAAACTGATTTACAGACTAATCGATGGTTCGGATCAGCCAGCAGCTAACATCGCTACTAACAGGCGCTCAAGGTTGAGCAGACAGCGGCATTCAGCTCAGAGTGCAGCCGAGCCCAGGCCTCTGATAGTGGGTGACTCCATTATCAGAAACATCATTAGCAGGACTACAACTACATGCTTTTTTTCCTCAAGCAACCGTCTCTGATGTAAACAAAGAACTTCTGAACATTCTAATGAAGCACAAAACTGCAAATCGAATCATCATCCATGTGGGGAAGAATGATATTCGGCTATCTTTTCTGGGGCCATAGAGAACTGTTTAAACTGGATGGCCTCCACCCAAACAAACTTGGTGCAAGAGTGCTAAAGGGCAATATCTATTTCTCCCTCCGTCATACTTCAGTACTGTGTGCCAATCCACTAAACCTGAATGGCACACACACACCTGGATAAAGTATGATTGACCACAGGACTTCATATCAGCTTCCGAGTCATCATGTGGTTGACACATCCCACAAGGACACTGATAACACCACGCAGCCAAAAGAACCACTGCTCATGGACAACATCCCGCCTGAGCCCTGCCCACAGAGCTCATCACAGACAGACTGTGACGTACTACAACAACTCCAAGACTCAGCACCCAAACATGGCTAGAAGACAGCTGCGGTGCAACAGTCCTCAATGAAACAGCCCCTCCTAACTTTACTTTTATAAGTGTCTGCAGGACTGTTTGGAGAGGTGGAGGTGGAGGTGTAGCTGCTCTATTTAAAGATGTCTATCAATGCAAGCAAGTGTCATTTGGTCAGTACTTGTCTTTTGAATATCTAGGGATTGTGTTGAAAGGTGCTCCACGCATTCTGTTTATTATTATTTACAGGCCTCCAAAATACTCTCCAGCCTTTGTTGAAGAGTTCACAGAACTGTTATCAATGATTTCCTCAGAGTTTGACGGTTTTGCTATTGCAGGGGACTTTAATATTCACATAGATAATGCATAAATCAAAACTACAAAAGAAATTATAACTGTTTTAAACAATTTTGACCTGATTCAGCATGTGCATGGACCCACACACAATCGAGGACACTCTCTATATTTACTCATCAGTAGAGGTCTGAACATTTCATCCATTGTTATTAAGGATGTAGCACTATCTGATGACGAGACTCAAAACTCACCTGTTTCGCTGTGCATTTACTGAATGAGCACTGTGCTATGTCCGAACTGATTGCATGTATAATCATTTTCTATTCTTAACTGTTTTAATTCCTTTTAAATCAATTTTTTAAATAATTTTAAACGTTTAAACAGAAGATTAAAGTAAGTGCTGTGAAGGTAAAGAGAATGTGGGCAAAGAAAGAGAAGTTTGTTGGTTAATCAGTTGAAAGTAGGACCTCTGAGTTCTATTTGTTTGGTTTATGATGGTCAAAGTAAGTAGGGGGTGAAGTAGTGGAATAGTTAGGTATTTTGGGAGGATTTTCCACTTAGTGGGGAAGAGGTTGAACAAAGCTTGAGAATGTTTGTTTGTGTTAAGAGCACATCACTAACAGTAGGTTTTTAAATTCCTTGTTTTTATTGTTGTGATTATTTTTTTAATGATTATTTTACTTCCTTTCCTTTTTTTTTATTGTTGTGATTCTTATTTTTTTTTAATGATTATTTTACGCACTTTGAATTGCCATTGTGTATGAAATGTGCTATATAAATAAACTTGCCTTGCCTTGCCTTAAAAAATATTATCTATAATATATTATATTATACCATTGCTTTTGCTTTGACTAAAATGGCAATCATTCACTGGACAAGTAGCAAACCTTTCTCTCTGTCCATTCTCTCTCCACTGGTATTGTGTGGTGTGTGCTGTGTTCTGTATTCATGCACAGCACACAAACAGCAGACTGGTCATATCTGCAGTAAAGCTCCAAGGGTCTTTCATGTATCCTGCAGATTCGCTTGTCCATCCGCTGCGGCTGCACCAGCGTGTGCTTGGTGAACCTGGAGGTGTGGGAAGTCACATGAACCTCACAGTATGACGCCACACACACCAGGCATGATTTTACAGCATGGGACGCTTTCTCCAATGTGCACATGTCACATAAAACATTGTCTGATGCAACTGGACGATACTCTGACGACCTCTGACCCTTCTGCTTGCGGATTTGCTTGGCCATCTCATGGGCAAAAGAATTTTCGCGGAGCTCTGGTGTTTCCTGGAAAACTGTGGAGCATTTGGGGCAATGGGAGGAGCCAGATGCTGTCCACTGTGCAAGGATGCATGACTGGCAAAACGTATGGCCACATGGGAGGGACACAGGATGGGTGAAAACATCTAGACAAACTGAGCACTGGAACAACTCCTTAGACAGAAGTGGGGTTGAGCATGACATCACTAGGGTGGATAAACAGGGTAGAAAAACACAGTGATATCATAAATAATTGGATGTGTTTAGAAACCAGGACAAATAACAAGAGGAATCTAAACACAAATGGGGTGGAAGTTTTTACATGTGGCTGCTGCCATTAAATACAAACACTGACTAAATGACTAAATCGCTAAAGTTAGCAATCACTAAAATTACAGTTAATAGTGACAATATTTATTTCCACATTATAATCCCCTTTAAATTACATTCAGAAAGCACCAGAATCTATGATTTTCTTTAAAATAAATACACAAACACACACTCACACCAACATTCTTAACCATTCCAGAAAGAATATTTGGTGGAAAAGACTCATTCTGAACCACTGTACATCTCAAAAGAGTATATGATTGTCCGCATTTACACATAAAAAATGCCTTTGTGGTGTTCAGAAAGTTGGCCCATCTAGTCATGACGAGGTAATAAGAAAGAACAGCATACAGGCATCATTTACAGTAGGGACAGATGGGACATGTCCCATGGGACACGTTTTTATTATATCTGCGTGTCATAATGTGTGGTAATCCAGTGCTGAATTTGATATTATATATGTCACAACTGTGGCAACTTGCTATTCAGCAAAATCAATAAACACACACACACACACACACGTTTACTTAACTATCTAAATGGGGACATTCCATAGGCGTAATGGTTTTTATACTGTACAGACCGTATATTCTATCGCCCACCAACCCTACACCTAAACCTACCACTTCCAGGAAACTTTCTGCATTTTTACAATTTAAAAAAAAACGTTGTTTTCTTTATTTTTATACCAGTTTTACAAATGAGGACGTCCCCAAAGGGAGGTTTTTGGAGATTTTGTCAGATTTAGGTCACTTTTGGGTACAAGTTTGTCCCCAAAATCTGGTTAAGTAGGTACACACACACACAAATGTTTCCGATAAATATCCACTGATGTATATGCATTTGGTTTATTAAACCAAATAGTTATATAAGGGCAGATTGTTACCTGGAAACCTATGTATAATATTAATTTGTATAATTCTATTTAGTGTACTTTAAATCTTAAATGTGTATATTGTACTTGCAGATAATATTAATGAAATAAAAGACCCCTTAAGTTTTTTTTAAGAAACATGAAAGTGTTTCACTTAAGTACACTTTTAAAAAGTGCACTTTATAATGTCAAATTAAAAAGTTTTACTTTGCAGTACATTTTGTTTCATAATTTTCAATGATCTTGTTTTAAAGATTATTTTGTGTTGTTGACTATATTAAAGCACATAAAATAGTAACTGATTATAATTTTAACGGTAGTGTCTTATTCTTACATTTAAAGTTACTAAAATACTAAATTACAACTTTACTACAAATGTTTAATTACAAATACTGTATATTTCAATATATATCATACGTGCTTCAATAAAAATGGCAAGTATATTTTAGTTGATCATATGTAAAACCAAAGACAATAGTACAAAAATGTTCAATTAATTTTAATTAACATGCAATTAAGTGTCCGAAATCATTACATTAATTTGGGAATAAGTATATTCTTTTAATGTATATTTTGTCCGTAATAAGGACTCTTTTGCAAAGGAGAATATTTGCACAAAGCATTGTATGAATACACTAAACAAACCACATCAAAAAAGCCTTTGAGACTGGCTCATGATGTGGGTGTGTGTTCTGTCTTTTGTTCATTTATGCATTTGTTAGAAATAAAGAAAAAAATATCTGTGAACATCTTGTGAATTCTGCTTTCATTAGTGTTTCATGTTTACAGTTTCATCTTGTTGCCTTATCACTAAACATTCCCCAAAAGGTCAAAGTCCAGTAGGCAGGTAAGCACTATATTCGTGTAGTGCCCAAGAAATAATTTACACTTGTTAATTTCATTGAGTATCTATAGGTAAATCATGAGTAAATTAAGATTTCTCAAGTAGCCATGCCATGTAATAAACATTTGTAACACAACTCTTACCTGTCAGAAAAGGTGTTTCAGTCAGGAAGCAGAAAAGCTATGTTTTCGCCAGCAGCTGAATGACAATTGTAAGTGATTGTGAGGTTTAACCCCACCTCTTTTGGCAGGGATGGGATCCTGCTCCATGGAACTGTTGAGTTAACCCTTTCAGTAACAATAAAGGAAGGCTGTTAAAGGCAGAAAAGGTGTGTATATCTTAAAATAAGGTATTTGAGCTTGAGATTGTCTTACACTCATCTCTTATTCAGTGGCAGAACAATATAAGGCTCTGTCTTATCACATTTTGAAGCACACAAGATAATATTAAAGTAAATAATGCTTCTACTTGCAATACTAAAAAAAAAAACATGTTGCCATGTATTTATATATATATATATATATATATATATATATTTGTAATTACACATTTGTAATAATGAAGTTGCAATTTAGTACATTAAAATGTGTTCATTTTAAATGTAATATCAAATAACACAGTATAGTTCAAGTTATAATCAAGTACTTTACCTGTGCTGTAGTACAGTATGTTATTCAGCACATTAAAAAGTGACTCTAAGTCACGTGTCTTTTAGTAGCATTTTAGTTATACATGCCTTTTTACAAATGTATGGCATTAGTGCTAAAGCAGACACTTCAAAACACCTCAAACAAATTCTAACTTCTGAAAATAAAACCGATTTTAATGTATTTGATAACTTTATGTTATGTTGCAGATGCCAGTACTTTGTCCTAAGATCAACATCTAGAAGATTTTTAAATATTGAATTTAGATTATTAAGGTGGTGAGCCATTTTGTAATAAATAATTTAAAAAGTACCACATATCCCCCAAAACACAGCATGAAAGTATTGTTAAGAAATAAATAAAAATTATAGATCTTTGTATTTTCATTATTTATTATTTTTTATACAATTGCACTGTAAATCACTCTGTAACACCAGGAGTGTAAAGTGTGCAAGAGGAGAATATGAGGGTCGATTGTACTTCTTTTTCACAAGTGTCCGCTAAATGAATATCTGTAAATGTAAATTACAATTCATGTAAATGTTGTTTAAAAATAATAGCCTATAATTGGCAGTGCTATCCAACCAAACCCCTTGGGTATCATTCAATAGCACATCATAGAAAAGATGAGCAACTGAAGGCCAAGAACAAAGATACAATCCACCCAGCCCAACCCAAAATATGCCTATTATGCTCAGTATACGTATACTATAAACTGCAGAAGCAACAATAGTATAGTAGTATGCACTGAACATACCAAAAGCCTCTGCACTAAACAAGGCTACCATACACGGCCGTAGCAGTTCTTGTGCCATATCAAACCCCAATGTACAAAACTGGCATACAAAAGTAGTACATTTAGATCAATAGCAGTGTCGAAATTATCAAAACGGATTGGTTTTAAATGACTGAACATGCTTAGCAAGAATACTTTCTGATTTATTGATTGAAAAAAAATGCAAGTGTAAGCTGTGTTCAAACAGATTATCAGGGCAGAAAGGCTATTTTCATCCACAACGTGTCCCAGATGGGAACAATGATGTCGAGCATGATGTTTTATGTGGATTAGAGGGGCAGTTGATGGGCAGTAGTCACATAAATAAGAGCTCTCAAAGGAAATGAACACAAGATTAACATATCACTGGGGAGGAAAAAATGTTTTTTTTTTTTTTTTTTTAGTACAGTAACATACCTGAATTAAAGGCAGAGGCGTGGTTTATGTGAATTTATGGAGAAACCTTCTAACTGCATAACAGATGTGATGGGGAGGGGGAGAGAGATTAGTGGTGCTTTAATGATTTGAAAGCACTTGAGTTTAAAGCTGATGGGGATAGGGTTAAACCACCAGTACCATACTTATCACAATATACACACATCAGCATGTCTGGCTGAGGGCTGCTGGGAAAACAACCATCGTCTTAATGTTAATTTAGGAAGGTATTTCCCACCCAAGATATCCGGAGGTATTCATTTATCAGGTATGTTGCAATCTTTTTATTTTTTTTTTCTATACAGAGACATGCTTTCATTTTATATCACACTTTAGCAGACCTGACAGGACACACATCAGCAATATGCACATTATCGGGGCAAATTGTTTCAGTTTTGTGAAATATGTCATTTCAATGCGTTTGTGTGTTACCATCGTAACCTGTTGCTGAAAACGAGCGCGAATGACGCGCGCATTCCTGCGAATGCAGCCTGTTTACATTTACCACAGCATTCACAATTGTAATTAACTTTTATTTGGAAGCGATATGTATTTCATGCAGAAATGTAGAATCTCACGAAATGGATTGCATTTGATATGTAAATATTACAATGGAGCTAAAAGAAAAAGGTAGGCTATCATCAGCTGAGAAACATAACGTGTGAAAATATGCCAAAAATAATCTTGGATAAAAAGCCCAAGCTAGTGATAGTGTAGATGAAGGGTTGCAGTGATTTGTGACCCAGGTACTTTTATTATAGACCTAGGCTATATTTTAATTACATGTAAGTAAATTACAAGCTTGTAAAATACAGTAGTTCACAAATGAATCGTGATTGGAGCAGTCCTCACAATTTACAAATTCCCTCACGATTTTGGAAAGCATTTGAACTTCCTACTTTGCCCTACTATCCCAAACAATATTTTTTGATAGAATTTTAACCAAAGTTGGTCCTTATACAGAGGGGCTTTAGCCCAGAACATGTGGTCTTATTACCCAATAAAATCACATTAAGCCAAACTTAAAATTCTTTCTGGGTTTTTCATTAGTTCCATGAATCTGCATAAATCTGAAAACAAAATTAGACATTGCATAAAGAACTCATGCACAAAGAACATTTTGCAGTGTGTGTTGGTGAACAGGTATTTAGGATGGTACTGAGGTGTTGTTTCTTTTCATTTAGTGTTTTGAGAAGATCTAAATGAAGCGTTAATGAATGAACGAGTCAATCAATGCAGGGAAGAAAGCTATAATTTCTCAAAGAGTTGCCTTGTTTATCTGAGTTATCTGAGCTTTGGTTTTATTTTTCCCCCATAATCTCGTTAAGCATGGGAGAGAGAAAGAGAGAGAGACATTGACCAGTAGAGATGGGGGTGGATGGTGGTATGGCAGAGGAGGGTAAATACACCATGGATTAGAATCAGCCATGTTTGTCTTCTGGCTTTAGGGAACATATACATGCACTGATACACATACACATTTGTACTGTGATGAATATACACAAATTATGATTTCAGGATGTATTAGATGTGAACCGAATTCTCAGCCTTTGAATGTGTGAAATAGACTGTATAGAGGATCCATGTACAGTACAGAATTAGACATAACTGTATAAGATCTATGATTTGAGCTGCTTTTAGCACTGACTCTTATGCTGTCATGTTTCCAAGGAAACAGTTTCTCTTTGCCAATTAAAAAAAGTACCACAATTATATTCTGTGCCGAGAATAAATATTGTTGTTCAGATAAATATAGAGAAAATATAAATATTTGTTTTTATTTGTTACTTCTACAGTTATTCACCTTTCTTGAGAAAAAAAAATATCTTCAAACCAAGCATCAAGAATGACTTTGAAGAGTTCCTTTTCTAAAGATTCTAAAGATGATATTAAAGACATTTCTCATTTCTTGACAGTTTTTCTGAGATTTTCTGAACAGTGTACTCCATACATCCTCTTTTTGTGTTGTTATTTTCAGGCTGTGCATTGGATTCTTGACACAGAGCTGGCATGAGGTTTGTGGACATGGGTGTCCGTGTTCGGCGGACTGCTGAACCAGTAGAACCAGAACCTGAACCACAACCAAAACCAGAACATAAGCACCATCCTGCTCATCCAACTCATCACAACTATGAACACATGAAGAACAAGTTCATGAATGAGCTGGAACATCTTCCATGTAAGTATCTACATTTGGCCATATATTAACATAAACGAGTAAAAAGGATGTAGATGAAGATAAGACAATTTATTATAAATAATTCTATTAAGTTCAACTCGCTGCACTTTATTTCATTAAAATACACTGATTTTGTTGTGATTGTGTAACCTCACAGGACACAAAATCATTCTTCATTTTCATTTATTCTCTGAGTCATTATCTGCATTTGATGAGAAGCCAGATTACATAAATGGAGCACTTTGATTCATAATTTTTGTTCAGCTTTACAGACGATGGTGATGTGACACAACACTAAGCGACTATTGTCCTGTGTGATTTATGTCCTGTACCTGTTTCCATGGAGACTGACCAGCTTTCTGTTCTCCATAGTGCCGATGTGGGCTGTAGGAGCCATCGTGGTCGTGGTTCTCGCCCTTGTGGCTTGTTTTACATTTTGCATGTTCAAGAAATGCTTTGGCAAGAAGAAGAAATCCAAGAAGGCTCGAGAGAGGAAGAGAGCAGGACAGAGAAAAAAAGAAGGGACTGAAGGAGAGGGTGAAGGAGAACAAAAGGTGCAAAAAGAAATACACAAATATAACCTAAATTTTAAATTTTTGTTAATTTTATTTCATCATGGTTTGCTATAAAAAAGAAAACACCCACTAGCCCATTAGTTAATATTAGTTAATGCATTAACTAACAAAGAGTAAGACATTTGTTACTGTAATTATTCATATGTGTTCATGTTATTAACTAGGCTTAATAAATGCAAAGTATTTTTACAGTTAGTTCATGTTAAATAATGTAGTAACTAATGCTAACAAATGGAACCTTATTGTAAAGTGTGACAATAAATAAATAAATATATGTATGTGGCAAAATAAAAACCTTTATAGCTAGTAATGAACATACTGCATATAATATAACTATTCATCTTTGCAGGAAGAAGGAGAAAAAAAGGAGGGAGACGTGCAAAAAGAAGAGCAAGAAAACCTTGGAAAACTGGAATTCTCTTTGGATTACACCTTCACTGATGCTCAGGTGCCTAATGTATTAAAAGTACTGTAATAGGTAGAGACGTAATGATGTCATTGTAACAAGAAACATGGAACATGTCTAATTTTCTGTCAACAGCTGATAGTTGGAGTTCTTCAGGCTCAAGATCTTCCCGCTATGGATATAGGCGGTACATCCGACCCATATGTGAAAGTTTACTTGCTTCCAGACAAGAAGAAGAAGTTTGAAACCAAAGTCCAGCGCAAAAATCTGTGCCCTGTGTTTAATGAGACCTTCATCTTCAAGGTTTTTTTTGTTCAATGTTTTGTTTGTTTATGAAGTACGAAGCCAGGTTCTGACTTACAGTATGTACATGATGAGTCATGTTTGTGTTGCCGTTAACGTGGTCGTCCAGTATAATTCGTAACATTTTATTGCCTGTAGTTTTGTCTTTTGAGTGTTCTGGCGTCTGTTTAGTTCCACCTGCAGTTTGTTTGTCTATCTCTCTCTCTCTCTCTCAGGTTTTGTGTCAGGGTTTTGTCTCCTTGTGTGGCATCCTAAGTTCCCAGAAATCCCTGCTTCCCTACAATGGTTTTGTCATTAATTTTTTGATTGACAGCTATCAAGGTATCACTGAGGTTATATACGTTTTTGAAGGAATAGTTCACTTAAAAATGAACTGATATTTTCATACTTATTATAATCATTCTAAATTATTTATCATGTTGTTTCAAACTATGCAACTGTTCTTTACAAGAAAGAAAGAAAAATTGAATTAAAAAAAGGAAAAAATTCTCATGTCTGTTACACGCTCAGCATAAACTGCCTTTGTATGGAAAAGAGCTGCATAAACATTATGCAATTTTGAAACAACGTAAAGGTGACTAAATAATGGCAAAATACCAGTATATTTTTGAATGAGTTATTCCTTTAATGACCTGTAACAGGAAGCATTTGTTCTCTTTTGGGCTTGTCTGCAGTTTAGAAAAGACATCTCAATGTTTTATTACCATGTATTAACATTGGAAAGCTGATTTACACAAATTGCCAATACACTAATTTTTGCTAATTTGTTTCTCTCACATTTTCTTTGTTCCTGCCTCTTATCATGCATTATAGATTCCCTATGCTGAATTGGGTGGTAAAACTCTGGTGCTTCAGGTGTTTGATTTTGATCGGTTTGGTAAACATGATGTGATCGGCCAGATAACGATTCCCATGAACTGTGTGGATCTCGGACAACCGCTGCATGAATGGAGGGATCTCGAAAGTGGAGAAAAGGAGGAGGTACATTTTATTTTCTGTCAATATTTGTGTTAGCATGTCTGACTTAATTTCTCAGGTATACCATCATTAATTCCTGGATATTTGATGTGTTCCTGTGATCGGTCTTTCTTTCACTTCAACAGGAGAAACTTGGAGACATTTGTATTTCTCTGCGTTATGTGCCCACTGCTGGTAAACTCACCGTCAACATAATGGAGGCCAAAAATCTAAAAAAAATGGATGTTGGTGGTTTATCAGGTACAACTCAAAAGTGAATTTAAATATTTCAATTACATTTGCACTATGCCATAATTGTGATGCCTTTTTTTTTAAATGTGGAAAATGCTAATAATTGAGAATGAGCAGGTGTGTTCAAACTGACTGGATAATAAATTCAATTACAGTTTGCTGTATGTTTTCTTGTAATTTTTTTTCCACTTGTGATTTTTCATTTCAACTACTTCCTGTGTCAGATCCGTATGTGAAGATTGTGTTACAGCATAACGGAAAGCGTCTGAAGAAGAAGAAAACTACAGTTAAAAAGAACACACTGAACCCATACTTTAATGAGAGCTTCAGCTTTGAGGTCCCATTTGAACAGATTCAGGTGATGTGCGATCATTCTTACGTCTGATATAGCCTATATTGTGTCTATTATTGTACGTGTACAAATTTGAAAGGGCATTTTATTCATGTCCATAATGGAATAAATGCATGTTCTAAAGTCCAAACCCACTTTATCCTAATGCAGAAAGTCCAGCTCCTCATTACTGTGTATGACTACGACAAGCTGGGAAGCAACGACCCTATTGGCAAAACCTTTATTGGTTATGGCGCCACAGGTGTCGGCTTACGCCATTGGTCGGACATGCTGGCCAATCCCAGACGTCCAGTGGCCCAGTGGCACACGCTTCAACTGGAGGAAGAGGTGGAAGCAGCTTTGAAAGCGCCACATCGCTAAACATCGTCATGGTAACAAGTGGGTAATATACCCAGAGTATACATCACATCCAGGGCAACAGTGAATCATCCACCTACTGCGCAACTTAGTGAATGGCATTGATAGGCACTGCATGCATCAGCTTTACTAGCATGACCAGTGATCTTTACAGTTTATGTTTCGTGGAAGCTTAGCATTGCTGAGTTATAGTTTCACGCATATTGTTTTCTCTCCCGAGGTTATTTTGTGTTACGTGAAGATCGTCTTGATTTGTTATGAGTTGTATAACTAAATACATGTGGTTATGTTTGGAGTAGATGTGTTTTCTTTATGGTAGCTGTCACTCTGCATGGTTTTGTAAGTTATTTTTGTGTTAAAGACGTGATGATGAATTGTTGCTAATTTTGGTGAGAGTTAAACCAGTACAGACAGTATGTCAGCGATTTTTGGCAAATATAAAATGAGATAAGAATTAAAATCTTCTCTTCTGCATTTAATGAATAGCTATGCAAATGACAACAGTTAAAATGGTTATATTTATATGAATTGATTGCTATTGTCAAAACAAGGTACAGATTTATTTTGTTCCACTTTTGTATTCCCAATGCTAAACTCACTTTGTGTTTGAAAATGCAAATCAAATTAAACAGATGTATCATTTGTTTCTTGTGTGCACTCTATTTAGGCACATTTAAGTCTTTCGAAAATCAAAGGTATATGTTTTTCATGTACAGTAAACAATATGATATTATGAACATAATTTGTTGCATAATTTGCTTGTAAGTATGCAGTACAATACAACAATACAGTGTAAAAAATAATACATTAATTTTGATCAGATATCAAAATTATGTAGTGTGTAGCACTCGTGTATTGTGAAGCATGGTTGCTTTTATTAACACATTAGTGGTTAAGACTGACATTACAAGAGAATATTCATATGCATCATCGGCTACACAAGCAAAAATAAAACAAACAAAAAAGAAACTGATTAAAGCAGAGTACATTTTTGTGATATGCTATGATGATACTATCTAAACATTGAGGAGAATGAAATTAACACATCAGAGAAATAAATGATTGTGCTCTAAGTAATAGCAGTGATTCATTATTCATTATATGTGTTTCACTTAAGATCAGAGATGCTGATGACATTAGCTGTAGCTTGTTGCTGCTCATACCTGTTACGCTTTAACTTTGTAACTTTTGTGCTCTTAGGTCAATAAATGAGGCTAAGGGTTCATCACTCATTGGCCCATTACAACCACACATGTCCACCAGAGGACGTGCAAATGTTACATAAACAGTAGTGTTAAATGGGTAAAGAGCACTGCTGCCTATGTTGAGCAAGCCTGCAGTGCCATTCTGAAGATCATTTTATAGACATTTATACTTCGTTTTATCATCTGTTTTGATAGTTTCCAGTAAAAATCATGCAAAAGGACAAAAACATGTAGTCACATAATAATTTTTGATGTTTAAATGTGGTTTCGTATTCTTCTTTCTAATACTATTTACTATTTGTCTAATTTATCACATTGAGACCAAAAAAAATCAGTGTAACAGTTTGACTTTAACAGAAATGTAACATTATTCATTCAACTCTAAGATATATAAAAGATATATAAAAATGAGCCCTTAGAAGCAATACTTCAGGTTTTCTTATCTTGGTTTGTTCCTCCACCTTCTATGAAAAGTGAAGAACAGTCTGTAGCTCTACATGTGAGACTAGAACAAGATAAAATAATTGGTCTCAATTTATATTAGATTGCCTTAACTACTACGTACTTAACAATTTGATGCAATATTTTTATCATTTCATTTGCAGTTACACTGTTAACTGTAACCCAACCCTTACTCCTTAACCTATCCACACCCCAAACTCATGAGCAGTAAATGTGGGAATGTGGTTACACAGTAGATCAAGACAATGTCTTGTAGGCATTCAATGAAGGCCACCTAATATAGTGTGACCAATTAATCTTCTAGAACAAAAGAACTACCTGCCAACAAGTATGTTGTTCATTTTATCAAGCCATCTGTCTGTTATCTGTTTCATAGAGTTGCAATTTTATGTTCATCCTGTCCGTCTAGCACAATAATGTTCCCAGATACCATGTTGCATCTTATTGATTGGCACGCCTAGTCTTACCAAACAAGATTCACTCAAGGAACTAAGTTACTTGAACTAGTACAGTAAATCTCTCTCTCGCACATACGTTAGGTGAATAGAGTCACCCTAAATTTGAAACATTCTGCTGATAGAAAAGATGCAGATACACACATGCAAACAGACACATTCACATTCTCCTGCAGAATCCAATATCTGGACTAGCAGTACAGCACACATGCTCAGGGTGCCTTACACACTAGAGGTTATGCTATGTCAGAGAATGCTGCAAACACTTTAATGGAGATGGTGCTCTGCGAAGATGTAGAGGAACAACCTCTTTAGGCATCAGTTCATTGATTAGCATCTCAGAGAGTTGAGCTTTCAGAAATCAAATTTGCTGTATTGACATTTGATATCAAACTGAGCCTTCCATACTGTCCTACCAATCAAACATTCTGTTACAAGCTTCTCTAATGTGTAAGCACCCAAATACACACACAAACACTAATCACTATCTCTGTCATGGTCTTCCACTAACACCAGCTCTTCTCCCCTCTCCAGTAGCGCTCTCATCTCAGGGCTATCTTCTGTCTCGTCGTCGTCGTCTTCCTCCACCATCTCGCCATCTTCCATCTCCATCTCCTCATCTTCTATTCCCTCCATCACTGCATTCTCCATCTCCTCTGCTTCCCCACCGACTTCCACCATCTCGGTTCCCTGGATCTCCACTTCTCCTTCACGGATCTTTTTCACATGGAAGGTGAACGGTGGAACCTTGTAGACAGCCGTTTTGGAGCGAGCATAGATGGTGTGTTCAGGAGTGAAAGACTTCACCATCTTCTTCTGCGAGGACTTTAGCTTCTCCTTGTGCTCGGGGTTCACAGACATCCGATTGCCGAGTTTGCCCATCTTTTTCTCAATGTTGTGACGTGTTTTCTCCAGGTTCTCCCTGGTCTTCTGTTTGGTCTTCTCAAGATTCTCCTTGGTCTTCTGCCTGGTTTTTTCCAAGTTCTCTTTGGTCTTCATGCGAGTTTTCTCCAAGTTCTCTTTGGTCTTCTGTTTGGTCTTCTCCAAATTCTCCTTGGTCTTTTGCTTGGTTTTCTCCATTTTTTCCTTGGAGAAAACAGTTTTGATGTTCTGGACGCGTTGCAGGCTGCTTCGTTTGATGCGCTCTGCTCGAGACTCCTCAATGGTCTCCTCGATCTCCACCTCCTCTTCATCTGAGGACAGGTCCAGATTGACTTTCTCTTTGTCTTCTCCTCCTTCCTCTGCTTTGTGTTCACCTTCAGCTTCTCCTTCCACAGGCTCTGGAAACTTCATGGACTTGGCCACACTAACTTTTGAAGGTATTTTCGCTTCATCCTGCAGAGAGACACCAAAATAATAATGTAATTCACAGCGATGAAGGCAAGCTGATACACATTCCTCAAAACATTTGTAAATTGACTTTCTTCATCTAGATACAAAAATGAAGAAAATCTGTGGGGGGTCCCTTTTACTCAGGCTATAACTTAATGAAAAAAGCCCAACTACCATCTACTGTACCAGCATGCTACCATTATGCAAGAACCACTAATACTTTCTGCTGAAAATGCCATCTATTTTGTCCATGGTTGTATCTCTCTTTAAGGAAATGAGAAATTAATAAGCCTCCTCTGCCAAAAGCGTGTAACAGATCTCCAAACTAAGCACTGCCAAAACAATCAATGTCCTGTCTTCATTTATCCCATTTAATGGCCCTATTGTTCAGTATCCATGCTAACATTAATGATGACCTTACACACATTCACAAAAGCACACTCACCCACATGCTGAATTTACAAAAAGACCATTATTAGATAGAGCATTTCATTTCACTGGGGTCACTGATATGATTTTATGATGTTTGTAGGAGGACTAACATTTTATTATGCACTTATAGGGTTTGTATCATTTTAAAGGTCCTTCTAAGAGTTACCTTGTGTATGCCTCATTAATGCCAACTTCAACAGGGAATTCCTGAGGCAAACCTTTACTATTTGTAACGTCAAACAAGCATGTGCATATGAAAGAGTTATCTTAAAAGGGTCCTATTATGCTCTTTTACAAAGTCTTGATTTTGTTTGGGGGGTGTACTAGAACAGGCTCTCATACTAGGTTGTTCGAAAAACACATTATTTTTCACATATTTTACATTATTACAACACCTCTCTCCCCAGTCTGGCATGAACGGCTC